>NW_024387197.1:2285000-2447500 GCF_900408965.1 Simochromis diagramma | reverse complement strand
ATGACGCAATGTAAAGCAAGAGCTGGGATTAGCTGCGAGTCATTTCAAGGCATTACAAATACTCACAGCAGCTTGTTTCTTCCCCTGAACTGTTTACACACATGTTCCCATTTCTTTTACATACATAGACACATGTTCATTTCAATATCTTTCATTTATTATATAATTTTTTTTATCATTTAAAAGAAATGCAACATACACTCATGGCCACTTTATCAGTTACTTCTTGCTAATACTGGGTTTAGCTCCCTGTTTGCCTTCAGAACAGAAGCATATAATTCTGCTTGGCATTGATGCATAAAAAGTGAAAGATTCTGTCTAGATTTTTATCAATATTGCCACAATAGCATTAAGCAGCTGCTGCTATTGGTTAAATATCCATGATGCAGATCTCCCATTTTATCATATCGCAAAGATGCTCAATTAGCTTGGGATCTGATCACTGTGGAGACCATTTGAGAACAATTAACTCATTGTCATGTTCAAGAAGCCAGTTTGAGAGGGTTTGATAATGTGTGACCTGGTGCATTATCTTGCTGGAAGCACCATCAGAAGATAAGTACACTGTAGCCATAAAGGGATGGACATGGTTAAGAAACAATACTCAGACAGGCTTTGGTGTTTAAATATTTTCGTTTTGGCTCTCAGCGAAGGCGGTCGCACTTTTCTCCTCTCCTGCCCTTATCTTCCCTGCTTAGCTTCTTGTGTCCTTGTCTCGTCTTGTGTTTTTACTTACTTTTCCCTGGAACACTCTCTCACAGACTGTTCTCTAAAACCTAAAAGAGGAATTATGGATTTGATCAACTGGTCCCTAAATGCAATTGACACCCCTTCTCAACAAGAAGTCTGGGCTCGGGTGAGCCTGAGTGCTGAAGCTATCTAGCTATTCGGAACCATGATAACAGGGTTCTTGCTGATCGGAGCTGGCTTGGCCCTGGCTTATCGAAGAATTAAGGAAGCGGGACCGGCTGTTCAAACCCCCACAAGGCTGCCCGCTGTGACTGAAATGATGGGACGAGGCGTGAGTTTCTCAAAATGGGCTCATTGAGTGCAGCATGGAGAAGATCTTGGAGAACGCCCGGCTGCCGTGAATACTCAGAACAAGACCTCTGAGTGAAAAACTGGATTACATCTGGAGGGGTTAGCTCGAATAACACCTTTGAGCGCAAATTCGATCACATCTTGGGGAAGTGCACTGCAGTCATGAGTTCTCAGAACCTGCTCTTTGAGCAAAAAGAATGACAACATCACGGAACATAAGTTTGGATAACATCATAGAAAGCTCACGGCTCTCCAATGGGAGATTGAGAGACCAGTGTTGGACTGTTAGAACAGCTTTGAAATTCATATGAGTTGTTCGCACTAAAGTAAAAACCATCATCACTTCATGGAATGGTAGCGCTGTGCAGGGCGGCTGCTGTGTTCGCTTCGGATTACTCCTCACCCACCCACCCAATCCTGTGGCTTGTCATGTCTTTCACAAAGTTGTGCTGTGGACATTTATGTGCTTTTTGTGCAGAGGAGTTTTTTAGTTTCCTGTTCTCATGCTGTCCTACCATGGAAGCACAGCATGAGTAGAGGTCTCTTTTTTTCCTCTTGTACTTTCCCATCGTAGTGTATATTTCAGTGTTTTTCTGTAACGCTACCAATCTCCGACTTGTCTCCCCATGTAATGTCTGTGTTGTGTGTGTGTTGAGAAATCAGTTTTACCCCGGTTCTTTTTATTCCTCGAGCATCCAGAGATGGCACCGGACTCAGTAGTCATTTTCACAAAACTTTTATTCATCTTTACTCATCTTCATTTATCTTCATTTAAGCATGCACTTCTAGAAGGGAAGATGAGGCCGGTGTCCCTCTGCAAAAATCTTCACCCCTTTGTTAGTTACAGCCAGCTTTATAGAAGCGACCCCATCATAAAACCCCCCACGGTGTGCTGCAAACTCTGTCTGTGTCTATGTGCACGAGCACATGAATGCCTACATGTGCGCGTTCCCACGTGTCTATGTGAGTGCTCGTGTGTGACTGTGTACGCATACCTGTGTGTATGTGTGAGTGCACATGAGTGAGTGTGCGTGTGGATGTGTGTGCGTGACAGTTAAAACACTGTGGGTGTAGGTGACTCCCTAGGTCATAAAACCCATCTCCCTTCCAGACCACAGTTATCCAGTTACAAATGTTGAGACCCCCACCCAAACATCCTCTGGGGAATTTCCACTCAGTGGGGGAGAGGTCTCCTACAATCTACTCCTAAGTTCACGACACAGTCAGCCTTTATTACTTTAAGGGCAGTATCTCTACAATAGTTCTACATTCTATGTTAGCACATTTCTAAACTCTAAAATAAGCTAAACATTCCTACATGTGTAAGGTCGGGGGGGTCCCATTTCACTGCAGGGCAACCTGCATGTGGCGAATAAAGCTTTGATTGATTGATTGAATAATGCTCTTTTAGTACTAAGAGGCCCTGAGTCTGACAAGAAAAATACCTCACATCATTGTACCACCATCATTAGAAGCAGCTCTCATGTTGTTTACCCCAATTTACCAATTTCTGACTCTACCATCCAAATGTTACACCAGAAAATGAGACTTAGCAGAATTTTTTTCCCAATGTTCTATTTCCAGTTCTGGTGAGAACTGTAGCTTGAGTTTCCTGTTTTTAGCTAAAAGGAGTTTAGCCAGTGTGGTCTTCTGCGGCTGAGACTCACCTGCTTCAAAGTTTGACGTGCTGTCAGAGATGCTCTTATAGAGCAACAGCAAATTTGGATCAAATAATAAGTGCTTCTATCAGCTTGAAACAGTCTTCCCATTCTTCTCTGACCTCTGAAATCAACAAGGTATTTTTGCCCTTAAAACTGCTGCTCATCGAACATTTTGGCTTTTTTAACCGTTCACTGTAAACCCCAGAGATGGTTGTGTGGGAAAATCCCAGAAGATCAAGAGTAAATGGTAAATGGACTGGTTCTTATATAGCGCTTTTCTACTCTGTCTGAGCACTCAAAGCGCTTTATACAGCTAATTCATTCACCCAATCACACAAGCACTTCTAAGCTTAAGTGCTAAGTATCTAACATTCATACACATTCACACTCCAATGGATGCATCGGAGAGCAACATGGGGTTAGTATCTTGCCCAAGGATATTTGGCATGCAGACTGGAGCAGCCTGGGATCGAACCACCGACCTTCTGATCCGCTCTGCCACCTGAGCTACAGCCACCCAGAGTCTCTGAAATACTCATATCAACCCATTTGCCACCCTCTTTGGATGTTAAAAGTCCACTCAATGGACATTATTAACAGCAAAAAGGCCCATAAACCACCTTTTATCTGCATTCCACAACTTCAACAAGTCGTCATGACCATGACTACATGCCTAAATGTCCTGAGTTGCTGCTACATGACTGGCTGATTATTAGATATTTGTGTTAACTGCCAGCTGAAATGGTGTAACTAATAAACTGCACATTGATTGCGCACTGCTTGTAACAGTCCCTACTGCCTATATTCTCATTTTATTTATTTATTTTTTAATCCAAAACCAATTCATTTACAAACATTTTTCACACATTTATTTATTTAGTTGTTTTTTGAGGGTGGTTATTTTATTTTATTCTTATTTTTTTTAGAATTCTACTCTTTCAAAGACAGACTTTTGTCAGCATTTTGAGGGCATTATGCTACCTCAGGGAGCCATGAGCACCTTTAAATTAAAATACAGACTGTCTTGCTTTACATTGCTATGTTTTTCCCATAAACGCTACAAAAATACATATCTATAAATAAGTGCAAGAACTTGAACTAAGCAACAAATGCTGTTACAGGTGTACAGTAGCTGGCTGCTGAGTTGAACTAAATGAGGTTGTGTGCACTGCCCCTTTAAGAATGTAGTCAAAACAAAGCGTGGACTGGCCGGCCGCACGGAAGTGGTTTTGTTTCGGTGGTGAGCCACAATAATGTATGAGAAATGAGAGGTGCTACGTTATTAAAACACAACTAGGTCTCCTAAAAGTTTTTGTTTTGTATTTCTTCAAGAATATTTTATTTTTCATTATTTTTTTATATCGCTCGAACTAAACGAGAGATAGCTAGTTAGCTTTTTTTTAAGCTAGCTTTATTATCGCAAGCAACCATGCCTTCCTACAATGAACTAAGGAAAACCAACTACTTCTACTACTTCATCAAATTTACCTTAAATATCTACTCAATGCTCTTCTCGGTAAGTTTCTGGTCCAAAAATTAATGTCAGCCTTGGTAGTAAGTTCATTTGCGCTGCAACAGTGTCTGCTAACTCAAGACCCTAAGCATCCAGTATCATCGCCAAGACATCATTCCAAAGATCATTGAAAACACTGGTGTTTCAATATATACCACCTGCTGTAGGGTCATGTGTATTTTGTAGCATATAACTTAAGCCATATTGCAAAAATACACAATCTACTATGGAATTCGGCATATATCACTGAACAAAGATAAATGGTCTTTGAACTGTAATTTGAATGGAAATCACTGATTTTCCTTGTACACTAGCTAAATTCCACCTACATATGGGGCACAGCTTCAGATTGGATATATGTGTGATCAAACTGAAAGAAACCGTATTGAGTTCGATAGCACACTTTCCACATTTACTAAAATATTATAATTATTAGGAATTTAAGAGTTTCTAATCACTACTTTGTGTTGGGAAATGTAGAATTAAATTGGGTGTGTTTTTCCAATGGCTTTCGGTTTGGAATTGTCTGGATACTAGCTAGCTGGTTACGTCTGCGGAAAGACATTTTCCCATAAGGCCCCATGTATCGTCCCAAAGCATAACCTGTTATAACACCTGCCTTTTAAATAAGACAATGCCGAGACATTCATTCCTCAATTTGGCATTAAAACAATACACCGGGGGCTCGGACTAACAAACAGCATCGTGGTGCAGGGCGTTGGATCCAGTTAAAGGTACGATGACGTGAGTAAATAATACGCCGACAGAAAATCCGGCGCCGCTGCTAGATGCTAATTCTTTTCCTTATTATAATTCCTAATAATACATCGTATCATTTGTGTAATGCAGGTTAAATCCAGAAATTGTGTTTTATTCATGTTCATTCGATTATTTTTATTTAATCATCGCGGTTGTACAAATAGTTTAATGTACATAAATAACATTATTACACACAAATTATTCAGTTTATTACTTTAAGGTGAAGGAAGGTGAGCAAACAGAAACAGATTTCTTTGACTCCTAACTAGCCCAGTAGATAAATTGACTAATTTAAATTTTATCAATGTAAACACTGACATAAAGTTTCATTAGGATGGTCACACTTATGCAAAGGTGACATCAAAATCTGACATTTCATTATTGCATGTCCAGCTCTGTTTTAGTAAGTTGCACTTAACCATTTAACTTTAGTTTAAATGCAGGAATTTTGGCAGCTTAATGAACAATCTGCTTGAATTTTCTCGTGTTATTCCTTCATAAAGTGGCTGGTGATAATTAAGGATCTGGCAACCACTTAAAATGCATGAAGAGTCCATGAATGTCTTGCAAGGGCATTAGTAAAGATGAGTCATTCTTAGCATGTGTTTTTTTCCCCTGCCTCCCGGCATCCATAACCGCACCTCAATATCACTTTGAATTCCAGAACGAATGTTAGAGTAATGTTCAGTTTGCACCACAGCCAGCTATATATAAGCTATAAGCTTAACTTGTTTCCATTAGCACTGCAAACTGACGTTCATCTAGTCAGCCTTCACCTATGTCTCTCTCTTAATGCTTAATTATTAATTATTACAGTCAAACACGCATAGAATTGTGTGAATGTGTCACTGTTTTTGGCCCCCTCACAACCCAATGTGGTTTTGGGGGTTTGTGATCCATTTGTGTTAACTCTCTTATCTTCTTTACTTCTGTGAGAAAGGTTAGCGCTGATATTGGAAATAAGCCAGATGTACAGGATCTGTCAGTGCTTTATAGATGGTTGTGAATTGTAATTGGAGCTGAAGTAGATGGACCCTACTCTTAAAGCAGATTGCCTCTGTTTCCAAATGAAAATCAATAACAGGGAAGCAACTATGGGTTGGTCCTTCCCTTTTTCTACAACTTCCATTAGTTAAACAACCCTCTATTTTTCTCATATGTCAGCAGAAAGTAACAAGTAACTAATGAAACTGTCTGGACACCAAAGTGTAAAGCAAGGGTGTGACTATGGACCTGGGGTTGTTTGTTATTATGTAATTATGATCATTATGTTTCACCAGCATACATTTTTGCCCCTTTTTCTGTGCCCCTTACAATCCTTTCACATTTTCTTGCTTTTATCCAACATTATGTGAGCAACGAGGGCAGCTCCAGCCCATTTAGGGGTTTGTTTACAAGAAACCAAAGCTTCTGAATCTGTACATTTAATAAACTGGGAGATTATTTACTTTAGATTTTATCTATAAAGGTCATATCTCTTAGGAACGATTCCTAAATCAGCCATACAAGAGAATTTAAGCAGTAAAATGAGGCCATCATCACTGATATTGCGTAATGCAGATTGAAAATGTCTGAAGGGAGCATTTCCAGCTTTGTGTTACTGCAGCAACAATGTAATTCTGCTCTCATTTGATTTGATTTGATTGCACAGAGGGACAAAACAAACTGAACGCAGGCTAAAAGATGCTCCAGTGTTTTTGCTGTCCCTGTAGGATTGGTGGTGTTGTTTATCCAAACTTAAAATACACTGGCTAGTCTCTGCTTTTAATTAGGGTTCGAAGTCTGAAGGGCTGGTATTTGTTAGTATTTGCTGTGAGCTGGGATGGTATAGAAGAAATGAAACACGATGGCACGGTGAGTTAGAACTGTTACCTCACAGTAAGGTCGGCGACCAGGTCGACTCCATCTGCTGACCAATCGGTCTGTGGGCCGCAGTTGTTGGTCAGCTAGGTGGAGAGAAGAGTGAAGTTGTATCATACAAAGAGCTGAAGTGAAACCAAGAGTTTAGAAACAGTAAAAAGTGTCACTGTAGCCACTATGTGAACCTTTCATGCCTTTTCCCAGTGAACTCCGCTATAGCTACCTTCTCTGTTTCGGCCCACTTGTCAGCCACTCAACATTTAGCAATCAATTACGTCATCTACTTCAGCAACCCACACTCAGGATCTTGGAGGACTGCACAGGAGCACATCTCGGATCTCCCCATGCGTCCCCCCCTCTTTGTCCGTATGCAGACGGACACATTTGCGGGACTGTAAATCCTGCTTAAATGTGAACGGTTGTCTGTCTTTCTGTGTTTGTCCTGTGACAGAATAGCAAGATCTATGAAGCTTTTCACCCTATGATAGCTGGGATAGGCTCCAGCCCCCTGTTAAGGATAAGCAGAAGAGAATGGATGGATGAATTGATGAAAAACGAGCCTAAATAGGCACACGGTGCTGTAATTGAGGCCTAAAAATTCAACAATCAAAAGTAATGCAAAGGACATTTTAAATTATCTTAAAATTTCACCCAGAAGTTTTATTCAACATGCTTGACAAAAAACCCCAAAACTCTCTCTTGCACTCTTTCTTGGTTTTAATTAGAATTAGAATACTTTGTTAATCCCTAAGGAAATTGTTTGGTTACAGTTGCTCCAAGACAATAACAGTAACAAACTGAACTAAATTAAATAATATAATATATTACAAAGTTTACAAAATATAAGAAATAGCTCTAATATTCTCAAAAAGCTCAATTACAAATATCCATAATATTGCAGAGGTGAAATATACAGACTGACATTTTACTCTACCTGTAAAACTTTGTTATTTTACTGTAGAGCATGTTCAGAAGGGTTTAACTGTTGCACTGTGTACTGTGCATTAGATGGAGGAGTTGTGCAGGGAGCCACAGGCAGGAATGATTTCCTGTGTAGTTCAGTGGTGCATCTCAGTCTCACTGAATGTGCTCCAGTGACCAGCCAGCACGTCATGGAGTGGGTGGGAAGTATTGTCCAGCATTGTCCTTATTGTGGACATCCGCCTCTTAAACACCAGACACATAACATTAATCATGTACTTACATAATTAATTAACATTAATTATGTATGTATTGCAGTAACTTATTTGATTTTGACTGCGTCAGCACCATATTAGGTATACAGCATTGTCCGACTGAGTGATACAACTTTGCTCTAAGTGATAAAGACTGGCAAGAAACCTAGCATAGATTGAGGTTCAGCAGGTCATTACTCATAACTCAAAGTTTCTTTGTGTGATCTTGATTAAACTCATTAAAGACCAGTGCAATCTTGTACATGCACGGTGCTCAGCTGTGTGAAGCCTGAAACCTCTCGCTTCCGATCGCAACTTAAAATTTGAGCTATTGCGCTGCTTCCTTCTTTTAAGTGTAAAATGGTTTGGGCTTATAAATTGCCAATTGTGACTTCACTTTCTTTCATTTTCTGTGTAACGTCAGTGAGTGGGTATATTGTAGTTGACATAGTGGTGCAGTAGTTGGCTGGCTGTGGCCACCTCTCAATTAAATGTCTGAGTCAGCCTTTAAGCAGGCAGGGTAAATTGTTTGCATGCTAAAGCTTTTTTACCCACGTAAGAGAAGCATACCAGTCAAATTCATATCAAGTTTTTGTTTGTTCCTTTTCATTTTCAACAAACCGCTTTTAGTTTCCATTTAGTAGCTCTGTTGGCATTGGCATTTCTTCTTAGACAGTTTTGACTAAAAGGGCATCTTAATTCTGAAAAATATTAAAGCAAGTGTTGAAGCAGGAAATTTAGACTTTTAAGTCCTTTAAAGTTGTCAGTCTGTACTACTCACCAAGCAGTATCACAGTAAATATACAGGTAAATATAAAGTTTTTTGATGTAAGATGTAAGATTTTCTGACGTATTCATCGCATGACCTCCCTCCGATTCTGTCTCCAGCTGATGGGTCTTTGTGTACTGTGCGTGGGAGTGTATGCTGAAGTGGAAAGGCAGAAGAATCGAACCCTGGAGGGTCTTTTCCTGGCTCCTGCCGTGGTGCTCATCCTGCTGGGCTTGGTCATGTTCACTGTGTCAGTGGTGGGCATGGTTGGATCCCTCCGGGACAATAAGACCCTGCTACACATGGTAAGGGAGATGGAGGCGGACAGGTGGGGGATGTGTCTTGCAGGTACTGCTCATTTCCTTGCTTCATATTTCCTGGAATCTAATAAAGTTTCACTTTGCGGGCTCCCAGTTCAAAATAGTCCTGGTTTATCTTATACTGGGTCTTGGTGCTCTGCATCCATTCATTCTCAGATTTGGACATGTTTAATATCAATATATATATATTTTTTTAACTGTTCTTTTTGAGAAATGACAAACCATATCGACAGTTTGTGGACTAAGCCAGCTCCTTATCAGGAAACCAGCCAGTTTGAATGAACTCTACCAAGAAGAATGGTCAAATATCCAGTCAGAATTATGCCAGAAGCTTGTTGATGTAAAAGCATCTGGTCAAGGTGCAACTTGCTAATGGACATTTCACTAAAAATATTAGTGAGCGTGTATATATTTGAGCCTTGTGTGGAAATCTAAAACAAATTCAAATGTGTGCACACACTTCTTGTTTTTCAAAGCCAGAAAAAATGTATGCTGTACAATCATTCCACCCTGGAAAAAGAACAGTTCAAAGAATTCATTAAAAACTTAGACGTTGAGTGTATACAAACATCTGACCATGACTGTATTTTATATTTACTGTGTTGATGCTATTCTTTTTGATACAGAATAATGTATTCATGTTTATGTTTGTGTTGATAATTTCGTAAACTTGACATTTGGTTTCAGAATGAAACGAGTAATGAAAAGTAAAACATTTATTTAAACATGTTTTTGGACATATTCATGCACAAATTGCCGCATTCATCAAACCGCATAAAAATGAGTTCACAGCCATTTAAACCACTGATCCTAACTCCTTAAATTCAGCACAGCTCGTGGTTTGACAATAGTAGGAGGAAAAAAACTCAAAGGGAGCAGGGAAATGTTTTTTGTGGTTGCTGTGTAACAATCTAATTAGCTATAGCTAAATAACTTAAATTAAGACGGGGATTAAAAGTTGGCAATAAAAAAAATGTAATGCCTCTGTTTATACTGTGATGAAAAGAACTAATTTTATATCGTGAAAGACATGAAGTTAATGGGGAAAAATAAATTATGTTCCCCTCGACTGGTATTTGCTTCTCTTTATAGCAACCCAATTTTACCAAGTTCTTTTGTTTTTAACAGAGTTTACCAACTCTGTTTCCAAAAAACTGAAGAATTAATTGAAGATTTAATGACAGTTTTACTAAAGCAGTGTGCCTGTTCTTAAGTGTTTTCTGTTAAAACAGACACTAATCTAAAGCTTACATTTGAGCCAATCAGTACATGCTTAAGCCAAATTGTATAGTAGCAGAACATCTGCAGATTTGTGTATTGTTCGAATAAATAACCAAAAATACTTTAAATACTGGAGGACCGGGTTCAAATCAACAATATCAATAAGCTTAATAGTAATAATGTCAGTGACCTAATAAACTGAAACTCTGAACTCTTACAATCTATTAATAATTTACAACAGAATTACAGAGAGGCCATTCCTCACTTATAAATGATCTTTGAACAAGTGTTTATCACAGCTTTCAGATAATGCACAAACAACTCAACAGCCCAGTTCATTTTTGTCAATCATCAAGTTAAAGAAGTAAAATGAGTTAGCTGGCCCTGTTTGTGACGAGACAGTTCTGGAAGCATGCCACGGAAAAGCCGGGGGTGTATATACTTATACTTGTTATATACTTATAACAAAATTAAATTAACAAATAAATCCAATTAGCTTTGAACTTTTTTCAGTTTCTGTATGACAGCAGGTCTTGGCTGTTCAGTGTTGGTGGGTTTTTAGCCTGAACTCTGAAACGGGTCCATTATGCTGTGCATCTTTCTGTTGAGCAACTGAACTGAGCACATTTTGCTCGATTAAAGAATTAAATTTATTCTTGGTTTTAAAAAATAATAGATCTAGTTTGTTTTCTTAGTTTGTCAGCACACCATTACCCATTATATACTTTTATGCTGTGTAACTCTTTTTTTCTTCTTCTTCCACAGTTCCTTTGTGTTCTCTGTGTCTTGCTGCTTCTCCAGGCAATTGCTCTCGCCACAGCTCTGATCTTTGAAAAAAAGGTAAACATCTCATGTCCTCTGTGCATCTATTGCAGTCTACTCAGTTCCACGGTGCAGTGTTTTTTGCATGGTTTTCAGTCCCTTCAATATTTTGTTTCCTCATCAGTCTGAATACAAAACTCTATAATGATGAGCCAAAATGGAGAGTTTGGAATTGCTTATTTCTTAGAAATGGAAGGCTGGAATTACCTCATTTATATTTGTATTCAGGCCCTTTGTTATGATACTCATGGTTGTGCATGCTATACTGCATCCTGCTTCTGGTAAAGGTCCTTAAGATGCTAAAGCTCAAAGCAATATGCCTAATTGAATTCACTGGACGTGATTACCAGAAGCACACTCCTGCCTACAGATGGTCAGACAGTTGATGGAATTTCAGATGGAAAACCAAATTACAAAGTTGAGAGAACTGTCTGTTGACCTAGTTGATGAATCTCCTGCAATCCACAGATCTGGGAAAGGATGCATGAAGGTTTCTGGGCCATTGCAAGTTGTAAAATACAGTGATTTGAAGTGTTTCGGTTCATAGTGCCTGAAACCACAGGCACTACATGGCGGTGGCAGCATCATGCTCTGGCCATATTCTTCTGCAACAGGTTCAAAATTGTCAGAATAAAGTAAAAGATGAATGCAGGAAGAGATAATAATAAAATTTAATTAAATAAATAATGTATACTTTGTTAATCCTGTTGGGATTTTGTTGATATTTAACAATCCCCATAGGAAATTACTCCTCTGCATTTAACCCATTCACTCAGTGAAGCAGTGGGCAGCCACCAGTCCAGCGCCCGGGGAGCAGTATGTGAGGATGGTACCTTGCTCAGGGGTACTCAGGGTAGCCATTCAGTGGATTCAAACCCCCCGACCTTTCGATCACTCTACCTACTATGCTAGCCCTGCCGAGATGGTGCAATCCTAAAGGAAAGTGTTTTCCAGTGTTCTTGTTCTTCTGAGGGGAAACGGTTTCCATGTTAACAATGGTTTAATGCAGCGGTCCCCAACCCCTGGGCCTCGGACTGGTACCGGTCCGTGAGTCGTTTGGTACCGGGCCGCGAGAGTTGAGGCTCAGGTGTGAAATGTATGGTTTTCAGGGTTTTTATCGGTTTTCAGCGTTATTTTGTTATCGTTTTTATCGTTAACTCGGTTTTCCTGGGTCTTTTCACGTGTGTTATGAATAAATCTTCTTTTTTTGGTACCGGTACTAGTTTTATTTTGTTGTATTTATCCGCGACACCTTAAAGGCCGGTCTGTGAAAATAATGTCGGGCATAAACCGGTCCATGGCGCCAAAAAGGTTGGGGACCGCTGGTTTAATGCTCTCGAGTAGCACAGTCCTGATATGAAGGTTCAAGGTTCAAGGTTCTTTATTATTTGTCACATGCATAGTTATACAAGTATAACACACAGTGAAATGTAGCCTGACACGCTCCTCGACATGTGCAAAAATTGGGGGGGGGGTGTAGAGGAGGAACATCCATCCATCCATCCATTCGCTTCCGCTTATCCTTTTCAGGGTCGCGGGGGGCGCTGGAGCCTATCCCAGCTGTCATAGGGCGAAAGGCGGGGTACACCCTGGACAGGTCGCCAGTCTGTCGCAGGGCTAACACACAGGGACAGACAACCATTCACACTCACATTCGCTCGCACATTCACACCTAGTGACAATTTGGATTAATCAATTAACCTATCCCCACAAGCTGCATGTCTTTGGACGGTGGGAGGAAGCCGGAGTACCCGGAGAGAACCCACGCAAACACGGGGAGAACATGCAAACTCCACACAGAAAGACCCCGGCCTGATGGTGGAATTGAACTCAGGACCTTCTTGCTGTGCGGCAACAGTGCTAACCACCGTGCATATATATATATATATTAGGGGTGCAACGATACACAAAATTCACGGTTCGGTTCGGTTCGATACTTTGGTGTCACGGTTCGATATTTTTTCGATACAAAAAAATGTTCATGCATTTTTAATTTGTCATTTATTAAAATTATAAATATATATTTTAACTCAAAAGTACAGTTTTTAAATTTAACCCTAACTCTTGTGCGTGTTTTTTATTTTGACAGTGAATGCGCACCTGCGGACCACTTATGTGCAGCCCTGGTTATTTAGCTCATCATATTGCAGCCACAGAAATTCTTTTGTCCATGAAACCATAAAGCTGCACTTTCTTTTTGCCTTATAGTCTGATTTGTCATAACTTCTCCGTTTTGTGGTAAGCTTTTCTTTGGCTGTCACTTCTTCACCCTGACCTGTCTTATTTGGCTCAGCAGAACTGAAATGCTTTTACACGCTCACTCACATAAGCTCAGCGATTCTCTGCGCGATCAACCTCTCACATGTTTAAGCTTGCTGCGGGAGATTTCACTTGTCATGTTTGCATAGTAAGCTAACGATTAATAAGACGATGTCAGAGGAATTGGTGCGCAAATTATCATCACTCACAGATCAGTGCTGTCGCTCTCTATACACAGTTCGCACGATTGCAAAGTGAAAGCAAAAAAACAAGCGCAAATTCAAACGCGACTTCAATATGTCACATATTGACAGTGGCTCACCGATGCCAATGACATAATTACCCAGCTACATTTCTGAAAGAATGCAAAAGCATTGACATATATTTTTCCTACAATAGCCCGACGGGCAGGGAAGAGATAGATTTTGGTAGCCCGACTGAAAAAATCGCTAGCTCCGGGACGTCGGGCTAGCGATATTGCAAGCCCTGTATCTGATTGAGGAATCACTCATCTTTGGAAAAGAGAGTTTATTACAGAGAAATGGCTCTTTCCAAAATAAAAGCTATACTATCCGCTTCTTCTAGGCTATATTCTCAGCAGCATAAGGAGAATCATGTGCTAACAGCTGTCTAAATGACTCGGCTAAAATTAGTAGCATGCTTGTTGTTTTTGTCTTTGCACTAGGATGATGTCGGCGTAAATGTGCAGTCATATTCGTTGTGTTCCCACTAGTGCTTTCAGGTTAATCTCGTTGAAATGACCTTAACGCCACAACACGGCAAATCTCCGTTAACGAGCTACCGCCGATCGCTCCGTGCATGGCAAACACGTTAACGAGCTAACTGCGCTAACACACTAGTTCACACCAATGTAATTGAGCATTGCATGGCACATCCAACATACTGTTTTACTTTAGTCCATGACTCGCTTACCTTCAGGGTCATACGTCACATGAAAACCAAAATAATTCCAAATGCCAGATCTGATGAGGTCATTGCCTGTTGCAAGTAGAGCTTAACTTCTGTCTCGCTAGCTTGCCCTGCGCTCTTCCTTCTGACTATGCTGTCTGTGTTGAGCGCTCAGTGGATCTGCGCTCGACAGTGCAGCCTAGGCGGAGTAGTCGAACACAGATTCACTGAGCGCTCAACACAGACAGCATCGTCAGAAGGAAAATTGATAAAATAAATTACAAATGTTGTATTGTTCGATACATATGCGTACCGAACCGAAAGCACTGTATCGAACGGTTCAATATCGATACGAATATCGTTGCACCCCTAATATATATATATATATATATATATATATATATATACACACACACACACTGGGTGAATGTGCAGTAGTAGCAGCAAGCAGGTGAATTCTGTACATTAATATGAATAGATATCTGACTATTTTACAGGATAGACAATATAAACATATTTAAAATTAAAGGAATTGAAATGTACATTGTGCCTTGGTTTAGTGTCTGGAAGAGTCCTGTCTCAGTCAATTATAGATGATGTGAGAGGGCGGGTGTGTGTGTTTAGGGCACGGATGGCTTGGGGATAGAAGCTCCTCTTGAGTCTCTCTGTCCTTGCCCGGAAGATGCGGAACCTTCTACCAGATTGCAGAAGTTGGAACAGTTTGTTGCCAGGATGGGACGGGTCCTTCAGTATCTGCGCTGCTCTAGTCCGCCATCTCCTGGTGTAGGTGTCCTGAAGCGGGGGGAGAGCAATCCTGCAGCAGCGTTCTGCTGTACGGATCACTCTCTGGAGAGCTTTTTGGTCCTTCACACAGCTGTTCCCGAACCACGATGTCATGTTCTGTGTGAGGATGCTCTCCACAGCGCCTGTATAGAAAATCCTGAGGATCTTTGGAGAGACCCTGAACTTCCTCAGTTGTCGTAGGTGATACAGGCGCTGCCTAGCCTTTTTGGTCTGGACCTGAATGTGGGCAGCCCATGTCAGGTCTGAGGAGATGTGGACACCAAGATACTTGAAGGACTGCACCCTCTCCACTGGAGCTCCATTGATGATGATGGGCTTGTAGTCTCTGTGCTGACTCCTTCTGAAGTCCACCACCAGCTCCTTGGTCTTGCTGACGTTCAGCTGGAGGTGGTTGTCCTGGCACCACGATGCCATATTCTTCACTTCATCCATGTAGGCCGCCTCATCGTTGTTGGAGATGGCACCCAACACCACTGTGTCGTCAGCAAACTTCACAATGGTGTTGGAGCCATGGGTGGCCACACAGTCTGAAGTGTAGAGGGAGTAGAGCAGTGGCGAGAGGACACATCCCTGAGGTGCTCCTGTGTTGATGGTGATGCTGTTGGAGAAGCACCTGCCCACCCTCACCACCTGAGTTCTGCCAGTGAGGAAGTCCAACACCCACTCACACAGACGGCTGTTAAGTCCCAGATCCCTCAGCTTTGTGAACAGTCTGCAGGGCACTATTGTGTTAAACGCTGAACTGTAATCAACAAACAGCATTCGCACATAGTTACCCTGTTTCTTGTCCACGTGAACCTAGTAGAATATCTTGTCCACGTGAACCTAGTAGAATATCACTGGACAAGCCTGAAAATTGCTGTACACTGACACTCCCCTACCAAGCTGGGTAAATGTGAACAATTCTGCCAACAAGACGACCTTTAAGAAGAAAGATGCCTGAGGGCGCGGGTTTAGTTCAGTGCCTGGAGCGGGCAACCACATGCCATACAGCTGATAGCGGCTGGCCCGGGTTAGAGCTCTCTCTCTGCCCCTGCTTTCCTGTCCTCTCTTCACTGTGTCTATCAAATTAAGCTGAAAAAGGCCTAAAATATATATTTAAAAAAAAGAAGAAGAAGGAGGAGGACAGGTAAAATACAGGTGTGTCAGCTAATACAATCAATCCCCAAAAGACCTGTAGATATCATGCAGCTGCAGGTGCTTTCATAAGGTGCTTTTATTTTTTATAAGTATTCAGACTCTTCACTTAGTACTTAGTAAGTAAAGCCTGTTTTTTCTGAAGAAGAACAAGTGTGAAAATGAACTGAATCCATTTTAAAATGAGCTTAAAATATAACAAAATATAGAAAACTTTGAAGGATCAGAAAACCTTCTGAGTGTACTGAACATTACTCCCAGTCAAAACTATAATCAGCTCTGGTCAGCCCATTATTTCTTCGCTGTACTTTATGATTGCCATTATTTATAACCATGACCCCTTCTCCTCTGCGTTTCTCCCTCTGTGTCATCTAGACGTCTGCCTTGTTTCAGAGCACTATACGAGAAGGAATTAAACACTACTACGACGATCTCGACTTCAAAAACATCTTGGACTACGTGCAGCAAAAGGTAGTGATGCATTAGAAAATGTTGACAGACAGTGCGTCTTTTTGTGAAATACTTTTCTATACAGGTGCCGTAGCTGACTGATGAGCCAGTGGAATAATAGGATGTGGGCTGTACCATCTAGAGGTTATCTAGACAACTTTTTAAGTATTTCATTTGCTTGAGTGTGTTTGCAGACTGTGTCTAAAGTCTCACTCAGTGATCTGCCAGTGGATAACCAGAGTAATTGTCTCATTATTATAGTATATTAAGCTCCACCTTAATAGGAGACAGTCTCGTGCTAGTTCACCCTTCAGAAGTGCATGCTCAAACACAGTTTGTACATGAAGTAGTTCACACTCACAGGAATTTTTAGAGGTTTTAGGGGTTATGAACTATTCTTTTTCAGCAGGGCTGAGATGTACCACCCGTCCTGCTCACCACATTCTACTTTCTGAAAAAGAAAGTCCTTAATTTGACACATAGAGTGAGATTGAGTGCTCCCAAGTGCAAGTGGGATATCCAGGGAGTGAGCTCTGATATTAGTACAAGATGTGATCAAAACGTTAGGAGACTGTTTCTGCTGCATACAAATGTAGTATGGTACGGCTGTGGGCAGGAACCAAACACAGACAATAACTGTGCAGAATTAGGAATCTGTGTGGTGTGGCACAGTAAACATCATGGCCTGTGTACTGCTGCACAGCGTGACTGCTTCATAGGGAATGACAGCCAAATTTAAACGAGTTCAGTTGTTTGCTTTTTATAGGTACTGCACTTAGATTGCACCTAGTGTCAGCTCTGCTGACCTAACACTCTTCAGATACAGGATATTTATTTATTGAACTTTAAAGATCGGCTGAAAAGGACATTTAAGCTTTCAGTGTCTACTCAGAAATGATATGTTGCCTCTTAACTATCACAGCATTTTCAAAGGCTTTCTATCGAGGGACTTTTTCATCAGTGGAGAGCACAGTAAATCCTGCTCCTGCTTGCCTGTCCTCCTGTCTTATCTGTGTGCTGTCTTGTGTAACAGCATGCAGCTGT
Source organism: Simochromis diagramma (assembly GCF_900408965.1). Taxonomy (NCBI): domain Eukaryota; kingdom Metazoa; phylum Chordata; class Actinopteri; order Cichliformes; family Cichlidae; genus Simochromis; species Simochromis diagramma. The sequence continues at coordinate 2,429,756 of NW_024387197.1, read as the reverse complement.
GCCCAGGTGATTGCAGAGATGGAGATGTCCTTTGTCAAGGGGAGAATTTTCTCCTTGAAGTGCTTTAAAATGATAGCCTTTAACTGATTGCCAGAAACTCTCCTGTCTTTACATGACCGCTTCATTTCTACTGCATTGCCACAGTGACATTTCTGTAGGAGGTGGATATACAGGCACCGCTTTGAATTAGGCACTCTTTTGTTTTGTTATTGCTTCATGCTTGGCTCCTAACAGCCTTTTTCCTTTACCCTCATTTATTTCCCAGTTTTCATGTTGTGGAGGAGATGAGTATAAAGACTGGGAAGTCAACCAGTACCATTTCTGCAATGGTACTGGTCCACTAGCATGTGGGGTTCCATACACATGTTGTATTCGCCACAAGGTGAGTTCAAACAACACACATACACAGATGATACAAACATGGTATGGCAGCTGTTATTAAAACCATGATGTTTCTGGTGCTGGTTAGGGATTTATTTACACCTAGAGTCCAGTCCACTGTAATTCTGATAATTGAGAGCAAAATCCGTTGTTACCTTTCAGTTTCAATGCTGGTCAAACAAAACAATTTTTTTTAAAAAGGAAGAAGAGCAGGTAAGATAAATCAGCTCACAGAAAACTCAATCATTTCAACATCTGAACCATTAGCTCGACATGAGCCCATGTAAGGGAGTCAAATTTAGAAATGTCTTTAAGCTTTTTTTTTTTTTAATCAAAGAGTCTAATTTATAGCTTAACACTGTAGCTAGACACTGTATAAAATATAACCGGGGACATCGGGATTACATTAGCAGACATATGTTATTAGTTTTCCTCTGCTGTTAGTGAGTTTACAGTTACCAGACACCATAAAAGAGGAAAGAAGACGCAGGCAAATTTGTACTTAAATATCTAAATGTTTACTTCAGCTGCTGTTGATGTTAATTATGGATCACGATCGGATGACTCTTTCTTTACACCGAGACTAACCAAGTTAGAATAATTGGCGTTTGATTGAACATCTGCCCTCTTTACTGGAGATATGGAAATAGTTTAATGCTTTAATGCTGTACATTTATGTTCCCGTGCTTACCAGATAATTGTATGTGTGAGGCTATGACTTTTGATGCTAACTCACCGTCAGTGAAAAGTGATTTGCTGCTTACTCCTTTGCTTGCAGCTACAGGCATTTGAAGTCCTCCGGAAGTTAGAGAGCTTAGCTTGCAGCTAAAGCAGAAACTTAGGTTTGAACTACTTGTTTTTCAGACAGGTGTATGGCTATATGGGCATATGAACAACACAAAGTTTGTGTATGTTTGGTTATTTCAAAGGCCTCAAATGGCTCTTTAACCTCCTAAGTCCCAAACTCTTCCACAGCATGCATTTTTAATTTCTCTTTGATATTTGGGCTGATTGGGACCCGATGAATGTAAAAACAAAGAATTACCAGATTTTTTTTTTTTTACCTAGTTTTTGTTTCTAAGAAAAATGAGAGCCACATATGACGATGTTCGTTTAAAATTTCGATAGAACAGTAGCAGTATAATGTCCTCGTAAGTGGATATCAGGCCCTTGTAGAGCAAAATTGAGTATTTTGTCTAAATAACCCAAAATGTGATGTCCACATATGTGGACGCCAGGTCCTAGGAGGTTAAACCAGCCTCGCAGACATTCTCTCTATGGTGGGAACACATTTTAGAGCCACTTCAGCCCTCTAATTGGCAAATACTGATATCTTGTGGCCAGGAAAGAGTGATGTCATCAGTGATATTACCTTGACCTGCTGCTCTGTCTGATTATCTCTGTCCTGCTCATACATGTCCACAAATTCTCATCAGGGTAGCGATGGCCTGTGCTTTATCAAAGAAAGAAGGGGGGATTTTATCTCCACAACCCATTCGTAATTGATTTTGTGAGAGAAAAACATTATCCAGCTAACAGGAAATAGGGTGTGAATCAAAGGTATGAGCCTTTGGATGATTTCTTTCTCTAAGGGAAATGTTGGTCACTTGCGGCCACCTTCCATCTCCCATATGCCGAGTATCATTCTTGCTCTTGTGCTCAAAGCACTGATAGCGTCTCTGGAAGCAGCGGAGTGTGCTGAAGAAATTAATGACAGTTATCCAGCTCTCTCTCTCACTCACACACACACACACACACACACACACACACACACACACACACACACACACACACACACACAGAGCAGAGATAGAAGAGTTGCTTATGAAGGCTGAACGTTGGCTATGTTTGTGCCATTATCAGTTCCTATCTGTCATGGCTGCAGCCATTTTGCCAAGGCCTGAGTTTACGCTCTAGTTGGCAGGGGACAGGAGCAACCCCCCTGTGAGGAGCTTCAGTCTACATGGTGGTGTCTCTGGTCACCGTGGCTCAGCTTAAATCTTGTTTCTGACTCTAGACATCTTTGCTCTTTGCACAGACGGAAGACGTCATCAACACCCTGTGTGGTTACCAGACTCTGGATAAACAGGTAGGAACAACATAATAACTTTTATCACATGGTTTTTCTATCTGTGGATCATAACATCAACATTTTTGGAGATCTCATATATACGGGTCAATACAACCACCATGTAATTGAGGGCAAGCCTCACCTTCTGATGCACAAACGTATATTGAAGTAGATGTTGTTGTTTTTCTGTTCAAATGCTGTTTCGTAATACCGACATCTTGATCTTCTGTCGAGTAATATGACATCTACAGTGAATCTTGCAGTCCTGCAGCTGCTTTTTTTGACAGCCTTACTCTGTCCAATCCTGTCAATGTTTGACTTCTGTAGGTGACTAAATGTAATTTGATCTCCTCTCAACACCGCTGTCCAAATCTGTCTTTCCTTTAATGTGAAGATCTACATACAAACAAATCTGTCTGAACACACACACACACACACACACACACACACACACACACACACACTGAAAGATACGTGAGGAATTCAACTTTACTGTGTTCCTCATATATTACTTGAGTCACCCCCTTTTTTTCTTTACCTGACATTAGTATGATGTAGTATTGTGGAAATGCTAATACTGTAAGAATGCATTTATTTTAATGGCTGTCACCCATCTTGTATTCAGTTGACTTTTCATTTGTATTACTTTATATCTACTTTTATAATATCTACTTTTTAATTGTGACTGCAGAAAGTGACTTCTACCTCACACCAGTCAGCCACAGCATTAAAACCACCTGCATGATGTTGCATGGGCAACACCTCTGCCAATGATCCTCTGACTGTCTGTTGTGTTTGGCACTGGAGCATTGGCAACAGAATTCTTGTGGGTTTTAGGGTGGGGCATCAGGCTTGTTCCAGCACATTCCACGGAGGCTTGACTAGATCAGGATCTGATGATTTCTATTGGTCGGGTCAATGCCTTGAACTCTCTATTGGGTTCCTTGAACCCTTCCTTCCACAAGCCACTGCTATCAGGGAGCACCGTTTGTATGGAGTGTGTTTGGCTTGTACCAGTGTTTTTGTTGGTGTTCATGTAAAACATACATTCACACAAGTGACCCCAGCTGGTCACTGCATTGTAAAGAGATCAATGTTAAACTCTTAACCTGTCTGTGGTTTTAATGTTGCGGCTAATTAGTGTTACAGTTTTGTACTTTGTCGAAATTCTCTACTTCTGTTTATTTTTAGCGGCAGCTCAGTTTGACTTTGAAAATGAAACTGTCTTGTTGTTGTCTTCGTCTGGTCTGTGTATCAGCGTGAAACCCTGCATGAGCTGATCCATGTGCGAGGCTGCATCCACGCAGTCAACCTCTGGATGAGTGACAACATTGGAAAAACCGTTGGACTCTGCTGTGCCATTGGGCTGCCACAGGTAATTAAAAACTCGAGGCACCAACTCACTGAAACGCGACTCTTTTTGAAACTATTTGCACTTCTTCCGCGGAATCCTGTTATCAAAACTGTAAGCCATCACTTACTCTGACGGTTAGGTTCATTTGCTTTTAAATTTTCCTGACTGGGAAAGAGTCTACCTTTTCTGCTGCCAGAAAAAAAATAGGATTTGTTTTTTCAGTAAAGCCTAAGTTAACCTTCACCTGCTTCCTTCAGTAGGCACAATTGTGACAGTCTCACTGATTAATAATGTTTAATAAATCTGAGGTTATGGACAGACGGCAGGGACACAAACTGTCCTGTGGATGAATTTAGATTTCATACAACCTTTACAGAGGAATATTGTGCATCATGGAAACAAAAAGTAACTCTGGAAGTTGTACACAAGAGTCTGTGTACATGTGACAGCACACTGAGACTTTCTGTACAGAAACATTGGTGTAGTTTTTTTTTTAATGCATATTTATTTCTTGATTTAAAGCTTTAATCACAGAGCGTACATCAGGCTATTTTTAATTTGTAGTTCTTTGGATTCATTATAAGGTTATAAGAGGAAATTCTTAACAGCAGAGTTTAATGCTGTGTCTTCTGTGGAGACCTCATGACGCCGCTCCCACTGATGACTGGGGAAAAAATGAATATTTAGAGGAAACAGATTAACATACGGATATTTAGTGAGTGTGGATGTTGTTGTTTTTGTTTTCATAGTCTCTGTTGTAATAAAATGTGTCCACTGCAGTGGTGGTTGTTAGCTATGTTACCACATTTATATCTTCTCTTTGTTGTGACAAAAGTAAAATACTCATCATACATTGTGTCACAATACAATATTTCTGGACCACTTGTTTTATAGCTTGGCCTTTTGCTTACACAGCGCAGACTTTCAGCTTTTATTTGAGGGTCTTCACCAAACCGTGACAATAACCATAGAGATGCTGCTTTTCTACACAGTCCCTTGCTTTCAGCTTCCAAAATATAATTGAACAAGTTGACATAATTATGCTGCACGGTTCTGATCATAAACTATGGCATTTTTTGTGTGTCATTGTGTCACTGCTTAATCTTAGTGTCCCTGGTCCAAAGAATCCTGCTGCAGTATTGCTCTGGCTTTTCAGATTTCTTTTTGCAAATTGTAACCTGGCTTCGCTGTTTCTTGCTTTTTTGCATCTTGCGGTGAACCCTCCGTGTGTCCCCTCACAAAGTAGTCTCCTTTTGCCAAATGTGGATAATTGTATGTCTGTTTCCTTGAAACTGCAGTGCACTCTGATGTCGTTATTTTTATTTAATAGATTGTTGTCATTTTTGGATAAAATACACATTTTCAAATTAATTGCACAGGTTTAAGATCACAGGTGACTTCCCCACACTGGTGCTATAATGAACATTCTCCTACACATTCATACATTACATCAAGCAACACTAACTATATGTTGATGCCTGATTTATTCATTTGTTGTGTGGGTTCAAAGTGATGTTTCATTCAACTCTGCATAAACTGATACTAATGAATCATTTATTTAATTTGTGGTCTCCTGCAACCTCTAATGGTTAATCTGCATGTGCGATGCCAGGTGGCCTTCTGGGAGGACTTTCTCTGTTTGGAAGCAGCTGATCAAGTGTTGGGAATCTAGCAAGCACCCAGTTTTGTTTGTTGATTTTCATTCTGAATTCTAAATTTATCTCTGATCTGACTTGATTTTTAGAAAAGATTAGCTACTTCTATCCTGTTACAGCTGGATATAATTTTTATAATACAATGCATTCCAACATATCCATTTTAGAGGGCGCTCTACTGCTGCCCTGCTATTGTATTGCAGGGCCGGCATTCACATGACTCTCTTCACAGCAGAGTAGTGGCCGAAGCTCCATAAGGAAATTATGAATGGAATTTTTCTGTTACCACTGTGAGTGTTTCTCTGCCAAACTGTGCCGGCAGCTCGCATTAACAGAGTCCACTGTTGTGAGTTCAGCACATGAAAGAGCAGCTCTGGCACCAACGTGCAGAACAAATCTTCTGCATTATTGCTGCTGCTTTACTGCCATCAGCAAAAACCCTGACTAGTTCACATACCAGCACTGGCATTGTGTGCAGTGTATAGAACAAAACTATGTCCACTAATCCACTAATTGGAAGATGGCTGTTTTGATCCACCTCCTCCAGTCAGCATGTCAACTGTCCTTAGGCAACTGAAATAATCTGTTTCAAATGATTACTGAGCATTTAAATATGTAGGAAAAAGCACTGTGTGTGCGTGAGAGAGAGAGCGAGGGAGAGTGTGGGTGAATGTGCTCAGTGCTTTTTACTGAGTAGAAGCGCTATAGTACAAGTCTGTCCACCAGCTTCTTAAGGAAAAGGTAAAATAAGTGACAGCAAAGAACTTGCATGGATGAGTAGCATTTTCTTCTTCTAACTTCCATACCCAGCCCCAATAGCCGCATGTCTTTGGACTGTGGCAGGTAGCCGGGGAGAGAGAACATGCAAACTCCAAACAGAAAGGCCCTGGCCTGATGGTGGAGTCGGACATTAGCAACAGTGCTAACCACCACCGTGCTGCCCTATGACAGCTGTGATAGGCTCCACCCCCCCTGTGACCCTGATAAGGAAAAGCAGAAGAGAATGGATGGTTGAATTTCCTTACTGAATCCAACCTCAAACCTAAACTGAAAATCTGTTTCAATAATAGAGTACTGTGAAAAAGTATAGGTCCCATTCCTGATTTCTTAGAGGTTTTTCTTTTTGCATATTTGTCACACCCTGTGTGGAAAAAAGTGACCTTAAACCTAATAAATGGTTGTGCCCCCATTAGCACCAATAACTGCTATCAGATATTTCACATCACTGAGGAGAAATTCTGCCCCACTTGTCTTTGTACTTTAAAAAGATTCAGCTGCATTGTAGGTTTTTTCAGCATGAAGAGCCTGCTTAAGGTCATGCCAAAGCATCTCATTCTCATTGAAGTCTGGACTTTGATTAGGGAAGTGAAACATCCAAAGGTGGACTTGTTGGTATTTTGGATCAGTGTCCTGCTGCATAACATGCGTGTCCTTGAGCTTCAGAGTATGAACTTTCAGGATTTTCTGGTTGAGACCAGAATTTATGATTGTTTGAATGTTGGTGTGATGTTCTTTTTATCTTTTTATCAAATGCTGTGTTACTTTTATGCCAGGTAGAGTTGGAAAGTGTGTTTTACCCTTAATAAATTAAATTGTAATTTAAAAACTGACTTTTGGACAAAATTAAGAAATCGGGAAAGGGGCAAATACTATTCGACAGCACTGTTTGTTGACTTGGTGCCAAATAAATGACAAAGATGAAAAAGATGCTTAGAGCAGAGTATTGCCTTAACATCTTGCTTATTGTGGAGGATGAGATGGGGTGAGACAGAACGACTTGTCTTCAAAACACGTTTTTTGTTTTAGTTGAAGTCGGGGTCTATGCAGCAAATTAGAGTCGTTGGGCAGAGTAGCATGAATCCTCAATATATCGAACCTTAGCTTGGCATGATTTAAGATACCTGCGCGTAAGAAGCACATGGGAGTTGTTAGTAGTTCTCAAATGCTTTTTGCATGATTGATCAGCCTTGTTGATAAATGCATTGCACACAGAAAATAGATTTTTGATGATACATCAGTTTGGGGTTTTTGTTGTTGTTGGGGGGGGGTTATCTTGGACTCTACTAGAGTAGCTTTGGATGATTCACAGTGCAAAATAATCTTGATCTTATTTTAGGCCCTCAGGTTGTCCTCTGGAAAACAAGGGAAAACACTAGATCCCCCTTGAAAAAATTATCATAACAAGTATTTGATACATTTTTCATGATTAGCAACTCAGATGAGTACTGACAAGATGACTGTGTCTTGATCATCTTCCTGCAGCTGCTGGGTATCGTCCTGAGCTGCATCTTCTGGAACCTTCTGGTGGAGATGAGCGAGTCAGCTGACATGGTGGACTTCAAACTGAAGAAGTTTAATTACAGCGAGTTGGACCTGGCTGGTGCCGGATGGTGCATGTGCCTGCCCAGGGACGGTGGCTACCTGCCCGTCCCAGTCGTAGAGCCTGAACGTGACCCCATTGATATTCACCTGGAGAAGCTCAAGAAGCAGCCGCTTCGTACACACTCTCAGCTCCAAAAACTGCAGCAGTCCAGATCTGCCACCGGCCTGGATGAAGTAGACGTTGGCCGCAAGCATAAAAGGGAACACTGAATGGTCTTTTTTATTTTTTAATTATCATTATTATTTTGACCTGTCATGCCTTTTGGGAGTTTTTTTGCCTTTTTTTCTGTCACTGTAGAGTAATTTTGTTTGTTGGAATTGTGTTGCACTACTTGATAACTGAAACTTTCTGTAACTTGATCAAACGAAATTTGGTCAGTTAAAGTGACTAAATGTACTTTGACACTTTGTGGGTGAATTTGTTTACAACAACATGTGAGAGAACAACATGCAACAGGAACCGTTTTTACATTTCTTTTGTTTGTGTCTGTTGATCTTCAATGATTTGTGGCACTAAATCATATTTAATTTAATTTGTATAGCCTTTGAAAATGAACTACAGGATGTCTTCATGTGCTAAAGCTTACCTCAGGCTATTTTGAAAATAGCCCAGTAGTCAGAGCACAGTGTGGTGTATAAATTATAAAACCTTGAAAAAATGTTTGTTTTTGGTTTTGTTTGTTTGTTTTAAAAGTGTTGGAGAAATAGGAGTAGCCAAGTATGTCTTGCGTGTAGCGTCTGTGACGGATGTATAGAGTTTGTGTATTATTTGATTTTATTATGATTTCTATTTAATTTTGTGAAGTCGGTGTACATTGTAAGACTGATAGTTGTGGAATAACATGGAATGCATGTTTTGTACTGTATATAAAGTAAGTTTAAAGCGGGGTCGCGGGAGACAACAAAAAAACTCAGTTTGTGTTACACGTGAATTATACTTCTACATCCCAACTACGTCATAACTTGTGCAATAACCAGAATCCCATTTTAACCATGCGCTGTAACTTTCTACGTAACCCAACGGGAACCTCGTGAGAAGTCTAACTACACGTCAGGTCGACGCATGCCGCAACGACTTGAATGGCGTGGAAGTTTTCAGTGTAGGTATAAAGGGAGTTTCCGTTTACTACACAAGTTAAGACTTTAGTTTCCTGCAGAATTCTTAATCAAGCTTTTGGCTCTCAGTGGGAGGGGGAGGGGGGTCCATCTACTCCATGTTTTTCAACTAATCTTTTTATTCCTCCCATCTTTTAAAGGAACAACTATAAAGGGATTATCCAGACTACTAATCCAGTGGGCCAACAACTCTGACAGTGGCAGTTTTTGTATCTGAGCAGTGCACTGTTTTGAGCTTTCCCTCAGCTCCTGCTTGTATCAAAACTACTGTTCATTTCAATAAAGCTGAATTTATGTACTGATCTTTTTAATTCTTTTTTTCTCAGGGCTGTTTGCATATGAACAGAATAAAGAATAAAATGCTCTTATGACCTCCAAAGGGAATTATTTGACAACAGCAGCATTTCTCTCAAAACATTGCTGAAACTTTTTCCAGAAAATTGAGGGGGTTTAGGTACAGTGGGGCAAAAAAGTATTTAGTCAGCCACCGATTGTGCAAGTTCCCCCACTTAAAATGATGACAGAGGTCAGTAATTTGCACCAGAGGTACACTTCAACTGTGAGAGACAGAATGTGGAAAAAAAATCCATGAAGTCACATGGTAGGATTTGAAAAGAATTTATTCGTAAATTAGGGTGGAAAATAAGTATTTGGTCACCTCAAACAAGGAAAATCTCTGGCTCTCACAGACCTGTAACGTCTTCTGTAAGAAGCTTTTCTGTCCCCCACTCGTTACCTGTATGAATGGCACCTGTTTGAACTCATCATCTGTATAAAAGACACCTGTCCACAGCCTCAAACAGTCAGACTCCAAACTCCGCCATGGCCAAGACCAAAGAGCTTTCGAAGGACACCAGGAAAAGTATTGTAGACCTGCACCAGACTGGGAAGAGTGAATCTACAATAGGCAAGCAGCTTGGTGTGAAAAAAATCAACTGTGGGAGCAATCATCAGAAAATGGAAGACATACAAGACCACTGATAATCTCCCTCGATCTGGGGCTCCACGCAAGATCTCATCCCGTGGGGTCAAAATGATCATGAGAACGGTGAGCAAAGATCCCAGAACCACACGGGGGGGACCTGGTGAATGACCTGCAGAGAGCTGGGACCAAAGTAACAAAGGTCACCATCAGTAACACACTACAACGGCAGGGAATCAAATCCCGCAGTGCCAGACGTGTTCCGCTGCTGAAGCCAGTGCATGTCCAGGCCCGTCTGAAGTTTGCCAGAGAGCACATGGATGATACAGCAGAGGATTGGGAGGATGTCATGTGGTCAGATGAAACCAAAGTAGAACTTTTTGGTATAAACTCAACTGGTCGTGTTTGGAGGAAGAAGAATACTGAGTTGCATCCCAAGAACACCATACCTACTGTGAAGCATGGGGGTGGAAACATCATGCTATGGGGCTGTTTTTCTGCCAAGGGAACAGGACGACTGATCCGTGTTAAGGACAGAATGAATGGGGCCATGTATCGTGAGATTTTGAGCCAAAACCTCCTTCCATCAGTGAGAACTTTGAAGATGAAACGAGGCTGGGTCTTCCAACATGACAATGATCCAAAACACACCGCCCGGGCAACAAAGGAGTGGCTCCGTAAGAAGCATTTGAAAGTCCTGGAGTGGCCTAGCCAGTCTCCAGACCTCAACCCCATAGAAAATCTGTGGCGGGAGTTGAAAGTCCGTGTTGCTCGGCGACAGCCCCAAAACATCACTGCTCTCGAGAAGATCTGCATGGAGGAATGGGCCAAAATACCAGCTACTGTGTGTGCAAACCTGGTAAAGACCTATAGTAAACGTTTGACCTCTGTTATTGCCAACAAAGGTTATGTTACAAAGTATTGAGTTGTATTTTTGTTATTGACCAAATACTTATTTTCCACCCTGATTTACGAATAAATTCTTTACAAATCCTACCATGTGACTTCATGGATTTTTTTTTTCACATTCTGTCTCTCACAGTTGAAGTGTACCTCTGGTGCAAATTACTGACCTCTGTCATCATTTTAGGTGGGGGAACTTGCACAATCGGTGGCTGACTAAATACTTTTTTGCCCCACTGTATATCGACCTAAGCTCAAAGATCCTGTTGGGGCAGGATGTATTTTAAAGGTGTCTGAACTCCAAAACTGGCTTTTTGGCTGCCATATTAGAACTTTGGAGTCCAATGGAGGCCAACCTGTATCCATAAAGTATCCTAACTAATAGACATATAACATGCTAGAGTTTTGTGCACCAAAGTTGGAGCAGAGTTTTTTTAAACATGCTGCACCTCACAGGAGGTCATAATATTTATCATCCGTGGTTCATTCAAATGCACTGACTCGCCAAAAGAAGTCAAGAAGTCAGGTTCAGTGTAGTTATTTGACAGGGGTCACCACATCATCGACTGACTTACTTTTGGAGCCAGACACTTTGACAGTGGCTTCATCTTCCCTAGCCTTCAGGACCTGGATGGCTTGCCCCCCCCCCCCTCCGACCCCGATTTCAAAACCTCTGAAAATGCACTGAAAGACAACAAGAGGCCAGAAGACCAGAGAGAAACAAAACTGGATCATTGGGTCCAGCTACATCAGATGAGACGAGGGTGAAGCAAAAGAGACTTTTGGAGAAAATTTTGGACTTAATGCCAAAGTCCAGTGGTTTGGCAAAGGAGGAATGCGATGGTGGGGAGTCCTTCCTCATTTTTATGAGGACCTATCCACACAGAGCCCACCTGACATACTGGTAATCCATGCTGGGGGCAATGATTTGGGACTCTTTTCTGCTTATAAACTTTCTTCTGTCATTGAGAAGGAATTGCTGCAACTGTACACAGAGTTTCCCTCAATGACAATTGCATATTCATCCATCAACGAGCGTCAAGTGTGGAGTTATGGAAATCCAGGCAAAATCAATAAGGACAGGAAGATTGTGAATGCCAGCATTAGAAAGGCTGTCGACCGCTTTGATGGAGTGATTATTGAGCATCCTCGCATCAGGTTTTTCAACAACTCAATTTTTTTACCCGACGGAGTTCATTTCACCAAGAAAGGAAATGAAGTGTTTCTGACAAGCATCCGCTCGGCTATCCAGAAAAGTCTTCAGTCAACTCACTGAAAACTGACTTGAGGCATTTCTTTCACAGTCCAGAAAACCATATGTTGTTCATTTTAGGCAATGTGAGCAACATATAGCTAATGTGTGCTCTCATTTTTCTTTCCTTTTGCCTCTCACCCCCCAACCAGTCATGACAGATGGCTGCCCCTTTCTTAGTCTGGTTCTGTCAAATGTTTCTTCCTGTTAAAAGGGAGTTTTCCTTTCCACAGTTGCCCAGTGCTTGCTATTAAAGGGGATCATTTGATTGTTGGGGTTGATAGTTTAGAATTTAATTGGCTTAAACCAATAAACATAAAACTTCAGGTGAGAGGTTCACATAGTAGGGAGCACTACAAAAATTACAAATAAAAAATAAAGAAAATAATTTTTGAAAAAGATCTCTTACTGCTTTGTTTAGTTACTTAAATGAACACTGTATTTTTTTGTCATAGAAGAATAAGAATATTAATATGAATATGAACACTAAGGCGTTCCCAGGCCAGCCGAGAGATATAATCTCTCCAGCCTGTCCTGCGTCTATTTTATGAACAAATATTAGTAGGCTGAAGCCTTTTACTTCAGCTGTGATTGTTTTTGTTATTAAGATATACATTAATATGCTTTTTTAAGATGTGGGTTTGTTTTTCCAGCTTCATTAACAGTTGTTTTTTCAGAGATCAGATGTCCTCACATCTTCAGCAGTAACGTTAATCCATATTGCACAGATAAAGAATATCAGCAAAATTACTGGTTTTACTTTTGATATTTTGCCAGTAAAACAGTTTTGTCTCCTGAGGTCTTTTCATTCAAATCGCTGCCATTCCTCATTGTTCGCTAATCATAAATCCATCACTGGATCACACCCAATTGCTAGCACAATAATCATGTTTAAGGTTGTGAGCTGGTTCCTGATTTGTGTTTTCGTTAAATAAAAGACATCATCTGCACAAATGAATGCAGAAAAACTTCATCAGAAAACAGAAAACTGAGTGTCCGATGCTAAAATACCACAAATGTTCCCTCCTATAACAAAAATTAAAAACTAAGGATTATTTACAGTATCATATTTTTATCAGATGTTCTTATTAGTTTGTGTAAGAATTATTAAACTGCATAATGACAACCAAAAAAACTGGTTCACTCACACCTTAGACCGATGTTGGACAACATGCCTTCCTCTAATGTTAAGTCAGTCTTTGCATTTCTTCCAGGTAACTCCCACAGGTGTGACATGATGATTAAATCTTGGATGTGTAATCTGTCGTGTGTACTATGTGCTCTCCAGCAAGATAAATTCTTGTTTTTTTTAAATATAAGTTGAGGTCTTTCATGTCTCTTTAACAAAAAACAAAAACAAAATCCCCATTCAAAAATCTCTCACCAGATGGTGTGTGTGTGTGTGTGTGTGTGTGTGTGTGTGTGTGTGTGTGTGTGTGTGTGTGTGTGCGTGTCTTCAGTCATGTCACAGAAAACAGACTTGAGGCATCAGCTTCTATAAACTAGAATATGAAATTGTGGCGTGGGTGTGGTCTCTGGCCGGCTGCAGAGGAGGGGTGACGCAGTGAGCTCCTGGGGTGGCGCAGGGGCGGGGTGAACAGGTGTGCTGGGATGTGAGTGTGATTATGTCTCTTTATATGTTTACAGCGACAGTCGGAGGGGGGGAGAGCGGACGTGACGGCAGAACGGGAGTGTCTGGGTCCCTGTGAAAACAGAAACCACAGTGTAATCACATTCAAAAATAAAGTAGTGCTGTCATGACGTCCGTGTCCTGTCTATGCTTAACGGATCCAACATTACAGAAATCAATGCAAATTCAAAAGACCAGTGTTAGGTTGAACTTATTAAAAGCCTTAAAACAATTAAAGCCTTCAAATAATGTTTCATCAGCGTGTCTCTCACTCCTAACTGCCTCAGCGACACAAAGAGGCTGATTTTTTATATAGAGTGTATCTGTGAAGTTTGTAAGTGCGCTTTACTTGTTCCCCATTTTGTTACCACACTGGGGGCACATGTTCACCATCATGCAGCAAACCTTCACCATCTCATCCAGAAGGGTCACCTCTTCACCCTCACATGGAAGAAGTCATCTGATTGGCATGATGGTATGTAGCATGTGGTTTGAAGCAGGGATTTCAGAGTGCCCCATGTGTAGCGTTGGAACCCAGTCACAATGTGTTTCATCCATTTCATAGGCTGGTTTGCCTGCAATAATGCCAAACAATTAGCAACTCTATAAATAGAAGGTAGTTCTGCAAAATCCCTCATTACAATGGTTGTTCTAATTTGCTATGACCTCAGAGTGCATTGAAAATAAAATTAAACCGGTTATAAAGAGTAATATGAACTTATATAGAACTTACCTGAATATATAGAACTGGATATAAGCTTGTCTAACAGCTCCTATCCAGGCTAAACGCCTTCTTTTGGTAACATCCAACACACAAGCTCCCTCATGATGCTTCCAGGTGAGGAAACAATGAAAAGAGAGCCCATTTTCAAGCTTATTGCCTTGCCGGTAGTCCAATCTAACATTCCAGCCGACCACACAGCATGCATTTGTTTGGCCTGCTAATATGGCGCCTCGACCAAAAATCCTGGCCACGCCCCCTACATATATATATATATATATATATATATATATATATATATCCCTATATACATATTTTGCCCAGACAAGCGCCATCTTATTGTCCTATCCGCCTACTATGTCACACGATGAAAATATTCGAAAGAGTCATTCATGCACGTCTTCGGAAAATTGTCAACGTCACCCCCAATCAGTACGGTTTCTCCTGCTGGAGAATAGAAAATAATGCAGTCAATTTTAGAGCGCAGAATTATTGTAGGGCTGTATTGGTTGACACACCTGTACAATGTTACGTGGAGATCAAGGGCGGTACTTCTGGATTGGCAGGGGGTGGTTTCTATAAGCAACCAGTATCTATGCAAAGAAGGGAAACCCTTCTAAACAGGAAAAGCCGTAGAGGAGCCAAGGCAGTAGGAAATATGAAATTCACGTACATTCTATATATAGAATTTTCATTGTAATTCACTAAAACACTAAAAGTCCCATAAATTATCCATTAAAGATGTGAAGGCGGCGGCGTCCTCCAAACGCCCTGTCTCCACCACTTCTCTCCAGCAGCCACGGAGGGACAGGAGGAAAGCGGCAGTCATTCTACTTTAATTACCCAGAGTGCCTTTTAATCATTAACTGAGCAAGACTAACCCCGCAGGCGCAGCGCTCCGAGTTACACCCGCTGCTCAAGTGTGTGTCAGGTATCTTGTCTCCCGAAGCAGGCGTCCGGCCGTCACCTCTCTGCTCGTCACCCAATTGTGCGTTTCCCTCCCCTCAGGTCTAGCCGCTGGCAGAATATCCTCTGGTTCCGCTTGTTTCTCTCTCAGCCCAGCTCGCCGGGCCTTCCAAAAACCTGCCCGCATCCACCAGTTGAGCTCCACTCTCCCAGAATGTCCAGCCTGCACACTTGACCTCTCCAGTATTTCAATTTAGCAATCAGAAGTGGACAGAGTCTCTCAAATATACACACTAAAAAACATGCAATCACTGCAAGGATAAAAACACTCAAGAAGTATGAAAACACAAAACACAGCAACACATGCAAAACAACACATACAAAGTCCAGAAAAAGCCATTTCTCCCCCGGATGACATTTTCATCTTGAAGAAGGAGGACTGGAGGGTATGTTCCAACTCCTCAGCCTCCCTGTGAAAATCTATTCCAGGGTGTTGGAAAGGACAGTCCATCCATTTGTCGAACCTCAGATACAGGAGAAACAAGTGTTCCTGGTCGTGGAACACTGGACCAGCTCTTTACCCTTTCGAGGATACTTGAGGATGCATGGGAGTTTGCCCAACTACATGTGTTATTGTTGACCTGGAGAAGGCATTTGACCGTGTCTTTCTGAGAGTTCTGTGGGAGTTGCTTCGGCCGTATGGGGGTGTCTGGCCCATTGCTGCAGGCCATTCAATCCTTATACAACCATTGCAAAAGCTTGGTCCGCATAGCCGGCAATAAGTCGGACTCATTCCCTGTGGGTAATGGGCTCCGCCTGCCCTTTGCCACTGATTCTGTTTGTAATTTTTATGGACAGAATTTCTAGGCGTACCTAAGTGGCGAAAGGTTTTCACGTGGGTGGTCTCAGAATCTCATCTCTGCTTTTCACAGATGATGTGGTGATGGCCTCCAGCTCGCACTGGAACAGTTCACAGCCGAGTGTGAAGTAGTGGGAATCAGAATCAGAATCTCCAAATCTGAGGCCATAAGTCCTCAGCCATAAAAGGACGGAGTGCCCACTCCGGGTCAGGGACGAGTTTCTGCTCTAAGTGGAGGAGTTCAAGTATCTTGGTGTCTTGTTCACGAGTAACGGGAGAAGGGTATAAAGGGTACATACCAGTCTGTCGTGGTGAAAAGAGAGCTAAGTGTAAAAGCAAAGCTCTC
This sequence comes from Simochromis diagramma, assembly GCF_900408965.1. Classification (NCBI taxonomy): domain Eukaryota; kingdom Metazoa; phylum Chordata; class Actinopteri; order Cichliformes; family Cichlidae; genus Simochromis; species Simochromis diagramma. The sequence continues at coordinate 2,413,258 of NW_024387197.1, read as the reverse complement.
AATTTACTGGTCGATCTACAACCCTACCCTCACATACCCTCCTCCAAAGGGAGATGGCCCACTTCTCTGCGGAGGGAGGAGCGTCTTGGCAGCCAAAAGAATAGCCTGTTTGAAGGCCCAGTGACTTCCCCACAACGGCTCTGAGCCACCCACAAACCTGCCTTTTTAAAATTTTCTTAATAAATGGAGCTCTACTCCAAAATAAACTAACCTCTCTTTATTCTCTTAAATAATTGGTCTTCACTATGTTTCTATATAGTAGTATATTTTTTCATTAGTATAATATGAAATTAATTCTACATGTGTCAAGTTGTGTGCCAATATTTGCTGTGTAGTAGAACTGAGATATTAGTTATTACAAATATTTATTTGAAATAATATTAATAAAATTCTCAAACGGAAAAACATTAAACATAAATATATAAAATATAACTATTTACAGAGAGACAGGAATATAAAGGACCCAGCTTAAAGTGGAAGAGCCTCAGGGAGAAGGAGGAGAAAAATAAGAACATTGTTTCTGCCCTTGAGAGCCTACTGCCTCATCAGAAAACTACTGATTGCTAGGGTCCAATGTTTCCAAATTTAACACAGCTGCGCTGTTTTCAAAAACGAATTTATAAATGTGAAATTTCACTAATACTCTCGTCTGAGGCGGCATGCTCTCCAGAGCAGGAACAAGGCTGAGGAGGAAATGCTCCATTGGAGACTGGCCTGGCCTCTTCAGCGACTCCAGGATGGCCAGCTCCACCGCCGATGGACCGTCCTGGGACCCGTCCCTCGTCTGCCTCAGAGTTGTCCAACTCTGTGGGCCTGTAAAACAGCACAAAACACAAAGAAAAGAGAAGGCTGCTGCTAGATTTTCATTTTCAACATTGAAATAAACAGGATATAAACAGATTGGTTGTAGATATTTAGTAAAGGTAATCACAAGGGAATCCAACCGAGTAAAAAGTTATCAGTGCTTGCTGTACATCTGTTGCTACAATTACATACCGGTGGGTGCAGCAGCAGGAGCGGAGGGACCTGCTGCAGAATATTGTCTTGACTCAGTCAAGACAATATTAAATGTTAACAGGTTTTAAACAACAGTCATAGAGAAAGTATATACAGTGGTCCCCCATTTACTGCAGCAGGGGTTCTCAGAATAACTAGCCCCTCGCCACTCACTTTATACACTTTTTTTCACAGACACGAGCATTACTCACAGTTCCCACAAGTTGATTCTCAAAGTGCAAACCTTTGTAGATTTCAAAACGTAAAACTATTATTATGCCGCGTTTTTTCTTCGTCTGCCTGCCACTTTGTGCGCCTTTTTCCCTCCCGGTGCAAGTGCCTATTTCCGAATGAGGGTCATAGTTATGGGTGTTTTTGTACAGTTTTTTTTATTGGGCGTGATGGTTATCAAAACCAGGCATGACAAATTTGGCAAGCGCAGGAGGCACGACAAGGAGGAGATTTGTAAATCAGGCTGCAGAATGCAATGCGCATTGTTGACAGTTGTACTGTGCAATAAAAAAATCTGTGAAAAAGCGAGGCAGTGATGGATGAACAGCGGGACCACTGTGTGCTGTTTATTAATAAACAATAAAAAATATTCCTATATGACAACATGCTAAAGAGCAGAAAGGTATTTGTACATCAGTGGGAAAATAGCGGGGCAGTAGGCGGGCTTGCTAGCTTTTGTGCAGTCAAAAATTTCAAAAGCGAAATGAATGAACTTACCAGGTTGGCAGCTTCACATATCTTCCTCCAAGCTCGGTCCTTTTTATTCCTGTCTCGGTACAGAAAGCAGCTTTTATTATATTTATACAGCAAGAGGACCAGTTAGCTTTGCACAAAAATACCTGGAAGAATTGTCCTTTAGTGCCTGTGCTTTTGTAGTTTTACTTAATTAAAGTCCAGTTTCCTCAGATTTTTTAAGGACACACTGCATATCATTCCAAGATTCACCACATTTTTGGCAAACAACTCTTTGAGAATCACCTTGCTGGTGCAAAAATACTATTCTATGCCTGTTAAACTATGTTATCTTTTAGCACTCATAAATCCAACTAAATGGGAACAAATGATGTGTTTTTGTGGCAGGTTGCTAATAACAAAGTGCCTAAAGATCAATTTTAAAATTGGTTCTTTGCTAATTTTTTCTTTTGTAAAAAACACGAAAATGTTCGTGCCCGTGAATTCTGATTCTACCTCTTTACATTAGTAAGACGGAAAAAAATTCATGCCTTTGTGGAGACTTGATTGAATTCCCCACATATCTGTTTCAGTTACAGGGAAAAGCTGACCAACCAATCTGCAGTCAATTTCACACTAATCGCTCCATTTGCTGTTGGATAAAAAGACACATTTGATACCATAAGCTTCTCCTTCAGAGTATCAAGACCACAGATTTTTTCCTGCTGAATGATTGCACAGAGGGTTCTCATCATCCATGTCTTGTATCATCCTCCTGCCAAACTTCTGTTATGCTCTTCAGAGCTGTTCATCTTTAGTCTCACTTCATTAGGCTTTAACAAACTACATTTAACAGCTTATCTTTTGTGTGTTATGCTAAAAGAGTTTGAACAATATTCAGAGAAACTGGGAGGATTTCCCATCCACACACTCAAACAAGCTTTACTCAAAAGAGTTTCTGGGGACAATGAGTATTATTGTCCTTTGTTTTACTATTTATGTAAGAAAACAACTTCATGTCATAAATTCTCTTATGATGTACCTTACAGCAGCGGTCTCCAACCTTTTTTGCGCCACAGACCGGTTTATGCCCGACAATATTTTCATGGACCGGCCTTTAAGGTGTCGCGGAAATACAACAAAATAAAACTAGTACTGGTCCCGAAAAAAAGAAGAAACCCTGAAAACCATACATTTCACACCTGAGCCTCATCTCTCGCGGCCTGGTACCAAACGACTCACGGACCGGTACCGGTCCGAGGCCCGGGGGTTGGGGACCGCTGCCTTACAGAGTTATGACCTGTGGCAGTGCATTAGTGCTAAGTGGCCTCTATCATTGTGTATTTTATAGTGAAATGATATGATAAAACTGATGATGTATTAAAATCTTAATATATTACATCCATTTTATTCTGCTTATCCAAATCAGAGTAGCAGGGAGGCTGCAGCCTATCCGAGCTACCATAGGGTGAGAGGCGGGGTACCTCCTGGACTTGATACTAGTTGGTCTCAGGGCTAACCCAGAGAGAGACAAACATCTGCACTAACTTCAAACTTGTAGAGCATGGCCCTAACAATAAATCATAATCTGTACATTTGTATGTCTCCGACAGGCGAGCTGTCAATGACATGCAGGTTTGCAATTCAATCATTTAACACACACACACACACATAACGTGTTTACGAGCTAACTGAGCTAACGCGTTGACGCCATGCAACCCTCGCACAGGCTAAAAAAATTAAAAATAGTGGTAGTTTGTAGAAAAGATTTTAAAAAGTAAAGAAAAATATGGATAGGGTGACAACTGTGCACTAGCATGGTAACAATGAGATAATCCCCAAAACAAGTGTTCTAACTGCATTTGGCTTGGGTCAGTGTCACTGCTGGTAACATGAGGCAATACCTGGGCCCTACAGAGGTTGCACACATAGTTCAACTCCTTTTGAATAGCACGTCAATAAAAGCCAATGCCAGAAGATTTGTTGTGTCTCCCAGAACAGTTACAAGAGGACGGAGGAGATTCCAGGAGACAGGGACTTACTAAACAAGCTCATAGAAGGTCCTTAATGTGTCAACAGGACTCTAATCTGATTGTTTTTGCAAGGAGGAACAGGATGAGCACTGTCAGAGCCTGAGTCCTACTAAATGACCTCCAGCAGGCCACTGGTGTGAACGCCTCTGACAAAACAATCAGTAACAGATTTAAAGATGTGCCACCCTGTGCTTTTAACTAATGCGCAGAAGCACGTGGGAGCCCTAGAAACTACTGAGTACCGTTTTGGGTTGCTGCAATGAAATTTCAGGAGAATAAACTAGCCCTGTGCATTATTTTTTCTCTCTGATTTTACCCAGTCCATATCAGGATAGATATCCACAGCATGACTTTTATCCCATTAAGAGTGAAAGTGTTACTTTAATTTTTTGAGCAGTGTATATATTACTTATTTCTGAATAATATTTTACTGTATATTATTCTGAACATTTTGCATAATGAGTGTGCTGCTTCGCTTACTTTAATTACATTTTCAATATACAACTTGTGTCTATTAAGCTAATTTAAAGTTTGTTTGTTTTTTAAAAAAAACCAAATTTTTTTTCCACTTTGCAAAACATCTATCCAATGTAAATGATGTAAATGTTTTTTTATGTGATAAATCTGTAATAGAGCACAGGAGAGCAGCCTGAAAATATGTATTAGCGAAAAGCCTGTATTGACTGTGCAGTCAGCCAAGAAATGAAAATGCAGACAGAACTAACAACTAACAGAGAAATAACAACAAACTCTGATCAGTGAGTGGCACTACTGGGACAACTGGATGCTCACCAGTGTCAACATTCTTCATCTTGTGGAACTATAAATGTCAGAGACAGCAACAAGACACTGTGCATCCACCACCATGACTCAGACTGAACTTTAGCTTAAATGTTATAAAAATCTGAAAACCTACTCCCAGTGTGTGTGCTGGGTGATCGCCCAGTTATCCCACTAGTGCCACCCTCTGATCAAAGTACTGTATATACCTGATCATATGTCTAGAGTGACCAGTGGGGCACGCTTGTGTGGAGTAATTAAGTAAATTCTAATAAAGCTCAGAGGTGGTCTGCAAAAGAAATACATTTAAAACATAGAAAAAACACAAACAAAGGGCTTTCAGGAATAAGTCTGTAAAGGACAATTAGTATGTAATTTCAATGTAATTTTAGATTGTTTTGATATTTTGGGTTTTTTATAGTTTGTTTGTTTTTTGTTTTTTTTTAGTTAAAATCTCTATAAAGCTCATCAACAGATGAGTGGTTTTGTTTTTAAGTGTTTAAAATCTCGTCGTAGATGATGTATTGAGTACGGACCTGATCATGCACAACAGACCAACACCCACAGATAACATGGCAGCCCAAGTCATCACACACCAAAGGAACTTCAACAGTGACTTCAAACCGCTCCACTCTTCCCCCAGACCTGGAAAAATGAAAAGCAAATTTCTCCTTAGCTCGAGTAAGATGCTTGTGATGTTGTCCCTGGTTCAGGAGCAGCTTGATATTAGAAATGTCACAGCTGTATGTCTTATTGTAACATCTGACACCAGCCTCCTTGTAAAGCTTTTTCCACTCATTGCACCAACTTTTCATGAGCGTATTCACAGATCTGTGGTCATCCCCACTGCTTGTTCACTTTTTCCTGCCACACTTTTTCCCTGCAGTCAACTTTCCATTATAATGGTTCAATACAGCACTCTGGAAACAGCCAGCCTTTCCAGTAATGACCTTCTGTGGCTTACCCTCCTTGTGGAGGGTGTCGATGACAGCTGTAAGGTCAGCGGTCTTCCCCATTTTTGTGGCTGCTAACACAAACAGAGATATGCTGTATTTATATTGGCTGAATGGTAATTTACTGAGATCAAAATATATATCCCAGTATTTTGAGATACCGTTACCGTCAAAACTAAAACCCAAAAAGGCTCAAAATATTCCACTTTATAGTGAATGAATATGTTTTTGAATTTAATCACAAATAATAAACTCTTAAACAGGTACATGTGTATACTGACAGTATTCTGGTCAAAACTCGCACCAACAGTCACTTCAAAGCTGTAATAAATTCCCTCCGAGGCTCACATAAGGTCACTGCTGTGATCGCTTGCTATTCTTTATTGCTTTTCCACAGTCCTATACATATTGACCTATTGGCACAGTATAGAGATTCTCTACCAGTGGCTGGTGTTAACCATATTCTGAAACGGCTTCCTGCCTGAAGCTCTCTGCTCAGTCCTCATTGCCCATTATTGACCCAGTCACGAGAGAGAGAGAGATAGAGCGAGAGCCAGTTGGAGAGACAAACAGAGACAAATACAAAGGAGCTTTCCTCTTTGCCGACTTTGTACCATTTAATAGTTTGTTGGAGCTCCACTAGCATGTTTTCATTGATGCTTCCCCACAAGCAGCCAAACTCTTTTCTTCTTTTGCTTACTCCAGCTGACAACTAACCCAGGTAGGCTTTAGTATGTTTTTTCTTACTATATTACTTACTTTTCTTACTATTCTTCTTGTTGTTGTTTTTCTTTTTTCTTTCCCCACCATTGATTTATCTTGTTGCCTGAGCAGTACTGTGTCATTTTCTCAGCCTGTTGAGTCACAGATGACATTTAGTCTCTGTTTTTCCCATCCTTGGCTCCAGGCCTAACATATGTAAATTAAACCAGCAGTGTCAGTAATGTGGGGAGTTTGGTGAACTGTGGTCTCTGAAACTAGAATTCTGTCATCTTCAGCTCTGTGTGACAGTTTTGATCATGTCTAAGGAAGTCACACGAGTAGTGTGTGATCAGTGGCTCTTAAAACATTTTTGCTTTATTCCCACAAGACACTGGTCTGTTCTAAAGGGAAATAAAGTTTCATAAACAGTCTTTGAAAAACAAGCTAATGACATGTGGAATCATTCTTTAAGCTTGCTGAGGCACTAATGAGCCCCACTTATCCAAAGTACTCGGATCCCGTCTCAATTGATCTATAGGCACAAATTTAACACACACTGCCCGATATTAGAAATCATACTTACAATGTTAATGAGCAAAGCAAGAATTCAACGTGTGAGTGACTGGTGTGTACTGTATGTGCCTGTTTCTTAATGTTTATCTTTTGCTTGTGAATGTACTGATGTGTAACAAATTAGAGACTGCAGTTGTGTCAGTGAAATCATACTACCTTTTTCCTTATTAAAAGTAATTAAACACTTGTCACTGAAGTGAAAAACTGTCACTTTCAAAATTATTTTTCCAGTTTCCTCAATTTCCTCCAGATTAAGTTCACTGGACCAGATACATTATTCCACCGCAATCAAAAGATCAACGCTTATTGAACCAAATCCGAATTTGGCCTACAGAGACTTGGCAGAGCACTCTGTCCCGTGTGCACGCTTATGTACGAGTATGTTTCATGTCTCTATCAAGTGACATGGAGTGTTTGGAAGCAGGGAGAGCCTATCGATCAGCTGGTGGGGGAGAGCGAGTGTTGCGCCTGCAGCTCTCGCTCCATCTGCCCACTGGGTGTGAAGGACACTGATGTGACAGCGCTAATTACAGAGGCAGGAAGCCAGCGCTATAAACATTCACAGCAGCAACTCAAGCGGGCTCTGCCTGGCTAAACCCCACCCTCCACCAGCCACTTTACACCACTCATCCCTCAGGGCGGATTGTATTTCAAGAGTTCTATGTGAAATGAGGCATTATCTGCAAATTCCCGTTCAAAGAAACATTGCTGTAGAAATCAGATGTGTGTAAAACAGAAACGTCTGTGACAAACACTAAAAATTGCATGATTACGTTCATCGTTGATGTTTTTGGTTTGTTTGCCTTTTTTGTTATTCGTTTGCTGCCAATTAACGGTCTTACATTTTGGTAATCTAAAAAAACAGTAAAACAGGAATCTAAATTTATGTAAATCTAATTTCAGGTATTTGTGTTTGTCTTTTGAGGACAAAAAGTCTGGTTTAAGTCATGGACAAAGTCCCGGTAGATACATGTGTGCTCTGAGTACCTTTTCAGTAAGCAGTCAAGAAAGATTATTTAATTTTACTCTCTATTATGACTAGAATAATATATACATAAGTATGTTTCCTATTAAACCTTGAATAAGCAAGATAGTTGTGCCATCACTGGACAAATAATCAATAATATTCCTTCACTGGATAATGAGTTAAGCAGAGGGTATAGACCTCTGGGCTTTGAATACTGAGGGAAACCGAACATCATCAACAGCTTAGTTTTAGTGATGAAGAAGCACATGCCCATTCTCATCTGGTGATTGGGGCTTTGATGGGGGGGGGATAGAAATATCTATTTATTTCCACAACTCCCTTCGTCCAACCCTCTCTTTAGAAATTTCTGATTATTTCAACTTTAAATTGTAATTATGGCTGTCTTAATACAGCATCAGCTCTAATGTTTAGGTTCCTAGGATAGTAGATTTTACTTTATTTTTTACATTTAACCAGTAATACTATTTAATAATAGTTTGCTTTTCAGCTGTAAAAAAATATTAACATATTATTAACCCAGCAAACGTATCTGTTGATGCTGAAAGAGCCTTTGCTCCATTGAGCTTAAGGAAACTGAAGAATGGGGCAATGCCTTCATATTAAGTTCATATTAAGTTACATTGTTACATTGTAACTATAAAAATTCCCTACTCGCCCCTGTGGGCGGTCAATCCTTCAAGCTCGGGTCCTCTACCAGAGGCCTGGGAGCTTGAGGGTCCTGCGCAGTATCTTAGCTGTTCCTAGGACTGCGCTCTTCTGGACAGAGATCTCCGATTGGTTTCCTCAAACAAATGTTGACCGTGAAGCTGAAAACTGTAATTATTCTGTAATTACTGAATTTCATTCACAGCCTGCAATTGGAGTACTTTAAATAATACCATCAATGTATAAAGGAAAGCCCACCCTCAACACCCACCAACAGGAACAAGCTGCCTTTAAGCTCAGCTGGTGGCATCCAATGCCACGTGTGTTACCCTCTCATTTATTTTAATTATGCTTTATTCTATCGACTTGGCCACCCTTTAATTATTTTGTCATTGATCCGCACAGTGACTCAATAAGCAGGTCAGTGAACAGGAGCGGCTTCGGCTGCTGCCGCAGGCTTTGTTCTCAGATATAGAGCAACGTCCAACATACACACGTGCACATATGTACAGAGGGGACAGTGCCATGTTAGGTTTCGATTAAAAAAGGGAACCCGAGAGATAAATATGTGCGCACTTTTACACTGTGCATTACACAGCAAACACACACAGTCTGCCTAGAGTGTCTTGTCACTCTCTCTTCCTCTTTAGCAGGATGGAGCATGGAGACCGAGGGATGGGAGTCTCTCACCTTCGCTACGAGGATGAGGAGGGTGAGTGTGTGTGTACCTGTGTGCTATCCATGTATTGGATCTATCACACACTGGCCCCATGAGCTTATAAAAATGGGAAAGCCATTCTACCCATTTTAGATTTTTATGTTACCATGACAGATCACACTAACTTCTAATTTTCAATTTCTTTTTAATTTTTTCTGAGAGCCTGTGTGGGTGACTGTTGTTAATGTGCTGCAAATGAGCAGTGTGTGTGTGTGTATTTTGGGGGGTCTTTGGGGAGTTGTTGTATGCATGTTTGTGTAGCTTTACACTAAGCAGCAGCTCGGCAGGTTCTTTATCCAAACATCAAATATTGGCTTGTGTCTCCCTGTAGTTTAGTGATTCCATCTGGAGTTGTGTGTGCAGTTAGTGCAATTAGTTTTACAGCACTATTCAAATTGCCAGCAGATGATCAAACTCACATCATCCAGGATTTTGCTGCAAAATGGAGGTTGTGCAAGCCGAGCTACGAGACTGTGACTGTCAATAGGCCTAATTTTCTTTATTTCTGTGTCAACAGTGACAAATCGCAACATGCTGCAGTTGTTAATAACCACACAAGAGCTGCGAAACATAATTTATTCTGTTCGTTATAGTAGTTTAACATTCATTAAAACACTCCTGAGTATGAGGGATTAATGAAAAATCTCATTAGGTAATCTGCCAGTGTTGCTGGCTGTCAGTCAACCAATTCAGAGCTGTTCATTTAGCATTCACTGCAACCGCCTGTGTTACAGAAATCTGTTCTAAATGACACCTGTTCTTAAAAATTATTGCCACCTTCTGTATATCTGGAACTCTCCAATCTATGACCAAGAACTGTATATATTTGTCCACAGATCATCAGTCCATCTACATTGGTGTGCCAGTAGCTCGAAGATATCGACGTAAACGCAGGCGAAGGCGTTCTAGTCGAGAGGGTAGTGATATGGATAGAGACAGACATTACAGCCACCACAGACACCAGGAGCATGATCGGTACACAGAGATAGATATGGAGGAGGGACTCATGGATTCAGCAGAGCAAAGTCTCCAAGACATCAACCGTACAAGTAAGTCAGCGGTGAGAGACATGACATGACTCGTGACATGTCTTGTCTGTCAAACACCAGTCTCTGAACTGGAAAGGTGCTTTTGTCACACTGAAAGAGAAAGAGCCTGAACTCTTCTGTTGAGGGCTGGCGTCTACTAATTTCATGTCAGATGTTTAATGATCCTAGGCAGCTCTAACCAATCAATGAAAACGACATTTTTTACCCTTTGTGAGACAGCTTTATTAAATCATGGGAAACAAGACTGTTGTTGTCATTGTGACATACTTTAATGTCACCTTTGCACTGAAGAAACACATTTTTAACATGAAACATGAAGTTTATTGGAGGTTTCCTTATGCTACAGTCCCACTGGGGAAATAGTGATTACCGATTGTCGTTCATTGCAAACATGTGCAATGAACTATTCATTTTTTTAATGACTGCTTCAAAGCTGAGGCCAGGTCTGTGACCATTCACAATCATCAGTTCTCAAGAAGGCTATAACAATATAACAATAACATGGAGTCAGTCTGCTATCAGTTTGCAATTGAATGTCGTCAGGTTGCAATCCTTTTTTTCCTTTTGTTTTTATTGTTTTTTAATCTTTTAAGTTGACCCAGCTTAATAGGAGAAGCACTCCTGAAAAGCCAGAGTGCTCCTTGTTGCTGAAATAACAGTCTGCTCCTCCAGCTCTCTCTGAGCCTTTCATTATCAACAATTTCATGTGCTCTTTCAGAAATTGCTTTAGTTACGTCTCATATATATAACTCATTTTCTGCACATTGGTGTCTTTTATTTGAACATTTAAAAATAGCCTTTCATATTGCTTCCTCCCAGCATTTTTAACAAAGAACAGCAGGAGTCCGAGACACAGCCTGAGAGTGGCTACCTTCTGTTTCAGGTTTGAGTAATAAGTAGTCTGGCAGAACACTGCTGCTGTGGCTTTCAAAACTTTTTCCAGGAAAGTTGCCCACTCTCTTAAATCAGTATGGTGCCATCAGTGGAAAGGCAGCAGAGGTGTTTACTTTGCCTTGATTGTATGCTTACATCAACACAGCCTTTTGGAATCCACGTGCCACCTCTGTACATGGTGGCACTCGGTGCCAGCTGGAGGACAAGAACATGGACAAAGACGTACAACAAAACAATGAGAGAAAATAGTAATCCATTACTTAGAATTAAGGAAATCGTACTCTACATCAAACAGCAAATGTTGGAGGGTAGAATGCATTCTTTGATTTTGCAGTATTGATTTCACAATCGCATGCCATTCAGAAAAAAAACTAGCGAAAGATATTTAAGTGAAATGTAGTAGTTATCAATAGAAACTTCAATAATATTGATCAATGGTAGTTTAAAAGACAAAGCTTGTTGATTTTAATTACAGGCTATAGGTTTGCAGCCCTATTCACAGCTGGCAACTCATTACCCCAAAGCCCCACGCATGAACACAGAGTCCTGCTCAATCTCCCTGCAGATACAATGATACAATGGATTGGAAGCACAGTAGAGTTGTGAATGACTAACTGTAATCAGGCAACACTGAGTGATCCAGGCTTCAATATGACAGTCATTACTGCTGGGACAGTAGATGAAAATAACAGAATGATTATGCTCAAAATATGGTGACAATTAAAATATTTAAAGTGAAAACTTTGGTTGCACTTTACAGATTGAAATGTCAATTTCAGTGTTTGATTCAAGTACTAAGGAAATGCACTATTGTAGCTGCAGTGGAAGAGAAACTGACAATATGGAAAAGATTGTAATTAAGTATTAGCTGAAACCAGTAACTTGACTGTAAAACAAGTGATTACAAAAGCAAGTCTATATGGAGGGTTCTACTTTTGTAAATGATGCCATGTTTTTATGGATGGTCATTTTGCTGTAAAGAAATCAGCCACACAAACTCGCTTTGTGTAGCAGATTTAATGAAGACAAAACAAAGGTACAAAAAAAAAAATCTGTAAAACAACGGTCGCATGTTTTAGGTGAATTTTTTGCAAGATCCTCGGGTCTTTTAAAGCAAATACAAATTCTAATAATGTCAAAAACATCCTTTCCTTCCATCAAGTGTCACCAGCGGCAGAGCGGCTACGTTACATCCTAAGTGAAGACGATGACATGCCGACACCGACACTCTTCACTGAGATGGACACTCTACAGAGAGAAGGAGACGAGCTAGAGTGGAAGGAGTCTGCCAGGTGGATGACACTCAAACAGACAACAGAGGGAAAATATAAAACAAATTGTGTGCTTTTCCTGGTTGGCTGGTTTAGAATGTCTTCTTGTAAAAAAAAAAAAAAAAGCGACTGCGACATAAAATGAAGGACAATTTTCCAGCTGCATGGTTTATAGCTTGTTTAAAGTGTATTCAGCACTAGAATTTTGTTGGGATGGAATTTCAGAGGAACAACATTTCAAAATTAGAAAACTGGAAAAGAAAATATGTTGAAATCATGATTGAATTTACCTTCTTGAACACAGCTCTCTGGGTTCGCATAAAATTGCCTTTCTTGTTCATGGAGGTGGTTTAAATTGCATATTGTGCTTTCTAAATTGTGCTTGCTAAGGTGTCAGGTAAATCATCAGTAAAGTAAAGCATGATTGGGCCTGTGCACCTTTATGCAAGACCAGGCTCTTAGGAGGTTTTACTGCAGGTTTGCATTAGACAAAGGAGTTATATATCACTTCCATTGTCCACTATCTGTTGTTAGAGAACATCTAGTGCATGAGTCTGTGTATCATGGTTAGAGCACACTATGGAAATTTCATGGACTGGAAGCATGTAGTTTCCATATATGCTTGATTAGGTCGTGACTTATCAATCATATATGGTTGCAATGAATATATGGGAACGTTTATGTTATAACAACTTATTTTTTATGTTACTCCAATATTATGGCAGCAGTGTTCAACACAAAAGTCAAAATCTTAATATCTTTGCATTGCAAATCTTGCACAAATGTCACAGACCAAATTTAAATGTGCTGTAGTGAATAAATGTCAAAGAAGAGATTCTCCAGTTCAGTGGCTACAAACAGCAAAAATGCAGTCGTGTTAGTCTGGAACACAGTGTGAAACATGGATTTAGCTACGGTGACATCAACTGTTGATATGTGATGTCCTATTTTGACGCCTCAAGATTTTGGTTTTAGAAGAACTTTGTGACAAGGAGATTCTAGTGGTGAAACCAATGAGCATACCCTAAGTATTTATCCTTTTTTAAAAAAAAAACTTAATATGATCAAGATTTACAAAACAGCCTTAATTTTTGTATTTCATATGTCCCAGAATGAAGCTATAACATGATCATGATTGACATATGGTTTTTAAATTCATTCAGGCATATCTGGAAGGAAACCAGCAGCCAGTAACCTGTTTGTGTCTCCTGTTTAACCAGTAGTCTGCTGTGCATCGACTCACAATCACAAACAAATAAAAGATCATTTTTTAGAGTCCTTGTTAAATCTCAGCCCAAACACACCTTTACATGCTTCTCAGATCATCTATGACAGCGGTCCCCAACCTTTTTTGCGCCACAGACGAGTTTGTGCCCGACAATATTTTCACAGACCGGCCTTTAATGTGTTGCGGATAAATACAACAAAATAAAACGAGTACCGGGACCGAAAAAAGAAGATTTATTCATAACACACGTGAAAAGACCCAGGAAAACCGAGTTAATGAAAAAAACGATAACAAAATAACGATAAAAACCGATAAAAACCATGAAAACCATAAATTTCACACCCGAGTCTCAAGTCTCGCGGCCCGGTACCAAACAACTCACGAACGGGTACCGGTCCGTGGCCCGGGGGTTGGGGACCGCTGATCTATGATGATTGAAGCTGCTTTTAGGTCTCATGTGGGGCAAGATACAGAAAGAACTAATCTGGACAGGAAGAAGTATTGCTAACAATAAGGGATGGGAATTTTATGTACTAATTAGAATATTCACAGAAGCCATCATGCTGTATTTGCATTCTGCTTAGAATCACATTCAATTAGAATTTCAACTTCTCAAAATTACATTGTAGAGTCACCAAAAAGAAACTGGTATCTGTAATTGGTAGTACTACTGCTCTACCTATTAAATGTTAAAAAGCATTTCAATATTAGGTCAGCATATCTGAAAAGAGTATGCTAATCAGAGCGACATATCTTAAATACGGTAACTCATCAGAAATGATTATGCTAATTAAGGCAGTAAAATATTGTTATCAAGGACGTCATGAGCCCTTGTAATGAAGTGTACGGTGTGAGCTGCTAAAAGATCAGACTAATGGTGTTCTATAAATTTATAGCACTAATAACAGCGTTAAGCAAATAGAGGCTTGGACCTAGGATAGTGATGTTGCTCAGTACTGATTATTACTTAGTAGTTAGTACTGCTCCGAGAGACTCCTGCTAAATGAAAATAACTTGCAAAAACCAATGACATATACTAAGCAGTGGCCCTGTTGAGTTTTCTTTCTTTTCTCTCTTTCTTTTTTTTAAAATAATTGTTTTGGGCTTTTTTAGCCTTTTGTTGTTATTCGATGGTGGAGAGAAGACAGGAACGCTGGGGAAAAGACCAGAGTAATGTCATGTAGTAATTGGCCTCAAGTAGGATTTGAACACTAGTCTCTGCATTAACCATTAATCAGCACCCCAGACATGAAATTTTAGGTAAATTGTATTCTCACCTATTCTGTGTCTCTGCATGTTCTTGCTGCCTTTAGGTGGGTGAAGTTCGAGGAAAAGGTAGAGGAGGGAGGGGAGAGGTGGAGTAAACCCCATGTGTCCACACTGTCCCTGCACAGTCTTTTTGAGCTCAGGACATGTCTCCAGACAGGAACAGTGCTGCTGGATTTGGACGGCTACTCCCTGCCTCAAATAGTTGGTGAGATATTCACATTTATAACTGCACGTCTTTATGTGTGAATAAACAGTCAGAATTCACTGTTTTCAATAAGCGCGCTGCAAGCCTAGCAGCTCTTTAGCTATTTGGTATTTTTTATGTTTTGGGGGGTTTTGCAACATATTTTATATTTGTAACCATTTAGCTAACATAATTAAACTAACAATCATATTAGCTAAATATATTATACTCCATTTCCACATAAGTAATAAAACAACAAATACATTAATAATGCGTGAATAATAGAAGTATATCAAAATATCAGTATGTAATTTTAGTAAGTTATGAAACAGCTGTACTTTATAAAATGAAACATTGTTTGAGTTGTTTTTGCTAAACAAACTGATTGGTGATTCATTTTAACACCTATACCTGGTGTTAAAATGAATGTTAAATGTTAACCTGGTTGTAAAATGAATCTCTGCTATGACATTTTTGTAAAATTTATATTAGTTAACCCTCTATAGACACCCTCTTTATTGAGGTTTTGCAGTCACACAACTACTCACATGTATGTGATGGCAAGTGAGTTAGAGACTAGAGACTGGTCTGCAACCATCTGGCAACCACTGGTTAGGAAGAAAAAAATATTTATTACATGACTAGTTGGCATGTGGTTGGTAAAGGTTGATGCCAGTTCCTGTAAGATCAATTGCTTAATCCCCAAATGCACAGGTCCAGACACGGGTCAGTGATCTCCTGGCAACCACCAGTCATTAAATGTGTATTTCCTGACCGGTTGGCGAAAGCCTTCTCATGACCATCTTAGTCACTAACAGATTGCTGTTGATACTGACACCCGATAACTTCCTTTAACTATTATTTTAGCATAAACTAGTGCCACAGTAACATTACCTACAGCTGTAAATTGCTTTATCATTTTCCCTTGCTTTATGAATAACCCTGCATCATGACCTTTTTCATCTTTCCCTTTTGCATATCCAAAAGCTCAAAGTATAGCTACAAATGCATTAGTATGGAGTCAATAAAGTATAAAAAAATACAGTTAAAGACAAGAAAAAAATCAATGAGTAAATGTATTGTTTCCCAGTTCTCAGTAAAAATCAATGCTCAATAAACTGCAGGAACATTTTCTAGCACATATCAGATCTTTTTATATTTCCTTAATTTTCCACTCGCTGGTCAAGTGATTGATAAGATTGTTTTAAGAGTGGTGCTCCGATATTCAAAACCAGGTCACATTTTTCTCAGTAGTAGTTGGTTGTAGATGGTTATTGATATTTTTAACGATTTTGTATAGTATAGATGTACCTTTATCCTTCTACATAGAGAAAAGAAAGCTTATCTAAATTCAGGCTAAGTATTCTCCGGGAATAGTTCTCCAGGCTTCGTGAAGTAGACTCCAAAGCTCTTTGGATGTTGGCTGCATTTTGTTTCATTACATGTCATGATGATCCCACACTGCTTCAGTAATGTTGAGGACTCTGAGGAAGTTCTGTTGTGTCTTTTTGTGTTCAAGTATGTCTTTACTGCATTGGCAGTGTGTTGGGGATCATTGTCATGCTGGAAAATGAAGCAGCTGCTAATCACATCCTTTCTAGGTAGCATAGCATAGTGGATCATAATCTGATTAATTGTAATTCCATCAGTTTTGCTGACAGACCCTCCACAATGTTAATGCTTCACAATAATGAATGTTTAAACATTTATTATTGTTCCTTATTGAAACAGAATTTTTTAAATTGCATTTTTCTTATGTAACTTGACATACCTCAGCCTTTATTCCCTGTTTCTATTTGTTAAAAATGGCTTCTTGTCAATCACCCTTCCACTGAGACCATTTCTGATAAAGCTTCAGTGAATTGCAGATCTATCAGCTGAGTGTCTCTCAGGTCCTGTGTCAGGTCTTTGTTGGATTTATTGCAATTTGTTCAGGACATGACTTTAGATACTGTTCAGCTCTGTTGTAGATAGTTGTTTTGGCCTGTAACTTCTTATTTTATATATTTATAGAAGAATAATCTATAAATGAATAAATACTGTAATAAAGCTAATAAATATCAAATATTTATTATATATACACAATGTTTTCAGCTAATAGCTCTTTGGGATTCACCTTGTGTTTGCAAAAATTGGATTTTATGCCTGTCAAACTGTTTTAGCTTTGGAATTTTTCATAAATTCAACCAAAGAAATGGGAACAAACAAATAGTGACAGGCTGCTAGTAACAAACATAGATTCATCCCTTGAGTTAGGTCTGTTACCTAACTATTAGTGAAGTCTTTTTTATGCCTGAATTCAAAAGTAAGTGTTAGATGACTTAGCTAAGAAAAAAACATTGTTAAAATGGTCAGATACATAGACTGGGCTGAAAATGAGTGAAAAAGCAGACAATGGTTGAAGGGAAAAACAGAGAACTATTGCCCAAGACAATTTTAAAATTAAAGGAAGAAGTAACCAAGTAAAACAGTCTGGCTTCTCTGAAGCAAAATGTAAAGAAGTTCCCAACTCAAGATTATTGCACAGTACAGCATAGAAATCGTAGTTTCCTGAATATTTTTTCTTTACCATTTTCTGTGTTAAAGAGAACAGTTGGTGTGTTTCCGAAATTTTAAACACATTACTGGCCAAAATCTTTCTTCTTGTATAAATTTGTGTGATCTGGACCAACAGAAGACAACAAATTCACATGACACCACTTTTTATTTTGCATCTCATACAAATTCATTTTAAGCTGTCCTTGTGTCATTTCACAATATTTTATCTCTGTATTCCCCAAGACATAACCTAATAACCCACACAGATAGATAAAAATGTCTTGTCAGTGGTGGTGAAGGCAGTAGCACACCTGACCCTGAATCACAGTGGCGCTGGTCCATTGTGCTGTCCTGTCCTCTTTAAATGTGATTTGATCTTGTTCTGAAATGATTACTTCACTTCCTTCCAAGGTGCTATTAATATATCTGGGTTTTCTGTCTAGAGCTCAAATGCAGCAGGTTTGTGTGCTTTTTAGCACACTGTGATTTTTAAAATGAGCAAACGGTGAATGATTTTGACTAATTCGTTCTTGTCTTCTGCTTTGTATGAATATAATCTTTAATTAATTTGATCTCCTTGTTCATGCACAATAGCTGTCAGCCTTTCTCTCACTATGATAAAAAGCATCCTGCTGTTCTTTTAATTGAACTTTTATGCAACTGCAGAGTCAGACAATTTTTATAGGGTTGATCAGGCTGAGACCATTAGTTTAATTGGGGTGGCACAGAAGCTGACGTCTTGTTAATTAAGAGCCAATTTTTTTGGTCACTCATTCGCAAAATTCACTTGTGCGTGCATGACTACCACGTAGAAGCCCACCATAAGGAGTCACATTATAGTAAGCTTTTTGTGTAACTATAAATTGCTTTTTTATTGACAATTAAACATTTCCTTACTGTTTATAAAGCTCAAATGATAGATTTAAAACATGGCCGTATGGTAACAAGAGTACATTTCTGCTGGCAATCATGCTTAAAATTTGTGGCCACTGGTCAGACTCCTAAGAGAACATGCAAATGATAATAGTGTACAGTCATACCACTTTGATAGGCACAAGCACAACCCGTTGTTCCTAAGTGGCATGAGCCAGTCTCAGGGGCAAATGAGACTGCGTCATTTTTTACACTGAACAACAAGTTGCCATTTCAAATAACAAGTTAGACCATTTTAGATGTGGATGTAAACAGCATAACAGAACCATAGACGTATAATTTACACAGAAATTTATACTTACCATCAGTATATGCAAAGCAGTCATTATATTACACGATAGCAGACTACAGTCAGTGTTATGAAACTCTTTTTCAACTCTAACTTCCAGTTAGGAACTCTTAAGATGTGAAATTTTGTGTCTCTTTTCTAGATGACATCATTGAGAGACAGATAGAGGAAGGCATGATATCTCATGATCTCAGAGAAAAGATCAGTTTTGTCCTGCTGAGGAAGCATCGACACCAGACCAAGAAACCGATCCACCGTTCCTTAGCTGACATTGGCAAGTCCAGCTCTTCTACCAGTGAGTGACCCAACTTGTGACACAGATTGACCTGCCCTGTGTAGCTCTGTGTGAATGATCCATGAGAGACCGATATTCTAAGTATAGCAGGGGTGGGTGATTCATTTTCTCAAGGGACCACATGATGAACCGAGACTGTTGGGGAGAGGCGCAGCAGTAAGCTGAACTCATTTCTGCTCAGTGTTAATTTTATCTCATTATAAACGACTACTAGTAAGAGTAGATGTCATAATTTGGCCATAATTGTGGCTCATTGGGAAAATTGATTGCTCATTCCTAGTCTATAGGATAACAGGTAGTTGACCTGCCAAAGTATTACATCAGCTTGAGTTTCCCCTGACTGATAATATTAAACACATTGTTGGAGAGCTAGCATTATGAAATGCCATCACATGAAACAACACTGTGAATCCCTAATTATAGCAATTCTTTTTCTTTGTCGTTGGCTTCATTCTGGGCTGACATGTAATTTTGATGCTACTGAGAAATGAATTATGCATATATTTAACTCACTCACTGAATGAATGAACACTCTTGAGTCAACAAGGCTCATATCCTCCACAGGGGACGTATTAATGTTTGATGAGTTAATTACCACTGTAGCATTTTCACATATCATCAAGACAGGGCACATGTTCAATAAATCATAAAGCATCACCTCCAATCACTGATTCTGTTGTGTTTCTCTTCCTGCTTCCCTTCCCATGGCAGATCGGAATGTTGGACCCCGAGGTGGAACGGGTCCGGGGCAAATGGCCAACTTCAACAGGTCCACAGAGGACCTCCGAATAAAGCAGCAGCCAGCAGCCAACTATGGCCGCCTGCGTGAGTGTCAGGTTTTGGCTTGTGAAGCCGGTTGATGTTTTTTCAAAATAAAAGTCATTATATTTTTCCTTGTTTTAAGAGCACTGTGAAGAGTCAAAGCCTATATAACCATAACTGTATCATCCTACAGTCTCCAAATAACACATTATAGTTTCACTTGTAGATTGCTGTTTAACATTTCTGCATATGTGAAGACTGAATAAATAAATTCAGGACACCAAGCTCAGATTGTTAGCTCATATTTACAGACCAATCAGTATCCTCTGAGCACATTTATGTACTCAGAGGATACTGATTTGTCAAAGCCATCTCTCCTAATTCTGGATTTTCATTCTAACACATGGAAAATTTGCTCTTTAGTGATTCTTGAGCATAAATAAGGACGGGAAAAAATAGACATTAAGAGTGACTACTTCATGACTGTCATGGGCTGGGTCTGTGACCCAGCATTTTGAGTTCATGATATATTGTTTATTTATGGGGAAATGTTAAGTTCTTGTTTTGTATTATTAGTTAGAACTTGAGGCTTCATGTTTTGCCATTTATCGTTTGGGATTTAGCTCATCTAGCTCCCAAAAAAACCCTAAGTGGTTCAGCCTTAGTGCTGTTATTGGATCCCCTCATTTCCCCTTTCCCTGGGCTTTGGTCCCACCTGCCCTTTGTGTTTCATGTTTCATGTGTCAGTGTTGTTTGGTCTGCCTCATCATGTTCTCCTGTTTATTTTGAAAGTCCAGTTTTCATGTCATTGTGTTTGAGTTTACATTTCCTGTGCATCGTTATGTTCATCCTTGTCACTTGTTTCCTCATGTGTCTCGACTTCCCCTGATCACCTCATGTGTGTATTTAAGTCCTCTGTTTTCTATGTTTCGTTGTCAGGTTGTCTGTTTGCATCCCCGTAGTGTTTCATCATAGTTTACTCAGTGTTCATAGTTTTGTCATAGTATTTCCACTGAGTTTCTTAGTCCTTTAGTTTCTGAGTGTTCACAGTTTTCTTAGTTTTCATTTCAGCGTCTTTCAGTGTCTGCTTCTGGGTCCTGTAAACGAAACTTATCGGCGCACCCCGCCATGACAATGACCTCATATGGTGGCATTCATAAGAGAATGAGATTGACAATATAGTGTAGATGAAACTGAGATGATGGGGAAAATGGTGGACAGGAGGGGAAAGCAGGTCAGAAAGCAATGAACTGAAATGACGCATTATTTCATTGATCAGTAAAATGCACACACATGCTGACACAAAAGTACTGTCAATAAATTCAGCTTTTTTGATTTTTAGAGGTATTTTTACTTTTTCAGTTACATGGATATCACATAGTGCACCATAGATAATTATCCTTCAGTGTAGTGAATGTATATCGTAATAGTATTGAGCCCCTGGATTCCCACCTCTAATGACAAGAATTATGGCTGCTGAAGTATTCAGAATTCAAATAGTGATATATATATATATATATATATATATATATATATATATATATATATTTCAGTATATATACTGAAAATAACAAGAAAAAGTGTTCAGAAAACAAACATCTCGTTTCAACAGTTTCAGTTTGTGATTTTTCTCAGAGATTCCCCATCTTCAGCTAAATAAAGCTGGTGATTTGTGCTACAACTTGAAATTACTTTTGATTTTTTAAAGATTGATTTCCAAGACTTACATCATCCTACAAGTTATACCCAGTGTGGTTAAACTGAAAGTGAAGGAAATGGGAAAAGTAGCACCAAAAGAACAAAAAATACAAAAGACAAACTGTTTCCTGATTTAAAATGATGATCTCCAAATACATTACAATGATCTACAACTTTGCAATACACTCTCTACCAGAGGTGGCCAACTCCAGGACTCGAGAGCCGGTGTCCTGCAGGTTTTAGATGTGTCCTTGATCCATCACAGCTGATTTAAATGGCTACATTATCTCCTCAACATTTTTTGAAGTTCTCCAGAGGCCTGGTAATGAACTAATTATTTGATTCAGGTGTGTTGACCCAGGGTGTTATCTAAAACCTGCAGGACACCGTTTCTCGAGGCCTAGAGCTGGCCACCCCTGCTCTATACTATATACAATATACTACAGCCTTTACAACCTCACCACTAACTGTGACAAAACTAAAAACATACTTTCTGTCCTTACTTCCAAAATGCATGAACATCATAAAATAAGACTTTATGGCATCTGTAGTGCATTAGACTGTGAAGATTTACCCAATAGCTTTATCTCATAGAATTTATGTGCCAGTTATCAATTTCAGGGCTGAAATGATTCCAAGTAGGTGGATATAAAGAGTAATAATGGTATAACTATCCCAACCTCACAGGTCACGCCCAGAGTAGGAGTATGAATGATATTGCGGACACTCCAAGCACAGACCAGGTGAGTTATTACTGAAACCAGCTCATTACATTCAGTATGTCAGGGATACAGCCTTCACATGCGTAAGGCTTTTTAAAAAGTGTGTTTTATAGTTGTGTGGCTTTGGTTTGATCCTGACAATGACCAAATTCATGTTCCTGTCTTTTCTACTGGCAAATGTCTATCTGTCTACACTGAGGGAATCTCTGGAGGATACATTTATTTCCACTTTGTTGCCTTTCATTATTGGACAGATTGCCTACCAGTAAGGCATTTCATTGTATTGAATTGCTGTTTCTTCATCGCTCATCAATTTTTCATTGCACCTGCTCGCTGAGGTGACATCAAGTGACAGAGAGAGTGTGCAAACACATAACTCACTCATTAGTGAAGCTGATGCAGTAATGGGAGTTAAACCTGGCGATGCATGCCAGTGCCGCTGCAAAGGCGTGCTGATGTCGCTTCGATTAGGCTACAGGGCTTTGTAACTGACAGGTCAGATTATGTGTCATTCACTGGGAGGGATCGTGTAAAAAATAAAAGAAATGAATGAGAATTTAAAGGGTGCTATGTGGGCCACAAAATTTGTCTGTGACAGTCGGCAGGGGGGCCAGCACTGGTTGTCCGGTTCCGAGGGCTCTACTTATCATTTGGCTGGCTGTTCAAATTCTATTTTGAGGTCTACATCGGTCGCATGTGACAACGGACAAGCGATTGTTCATTTTGTTACAGTGTGTATTTGCGCTTGTGTGTGCCACATTTTCTGTGTCGATATTGAGCTGGCACTGAGAAAAAGATGGATTTCACTGTCGGTCCATCAGTCCACGTGCTTTGCTCTCACGTGGAGCCACAGATTCGGGTTATGTGTTGTTGAAAAGGCTCTCCACTACTCTGTGTTATTGTGCATCAGTCCAATTTCCTGCCACACCTTTAGATGCAATCAAACAGGTCAGACTGGTTCACCATTTCGGGTCGCAGGCAATTGTTTTGCCTCTCTGATTGTTTGTGTGCATTTCTTTAAGGATTTTATGCCCACTTAACTACACAGGATTGCATTTAAAAAACGTCCTCCCGGGCTAATCTGCCGGGTTTTGAGAGACTGTAATGACAGAATGAAACTTTAATGATCCCCGTAGGTAGATCCAATCACTACACCTACCAACACCGTCACAATAAAAGCACACGTCTCAGTTACAGCAGTCTTTGTCTTAACATCCTCCTAACTGAAAAATGACTTTATAAGATAAACTTAAACAGCTGGTTCAGTATTATTATATTATTTTCAATTTGGTGTCATACATGAGAGAATAGAAGACTAATACATTTTTTTAAAGTTACACAAATGATTTTGTAAGAAGTTTATTTTCTGTATGTTCAGTTTAAACTATGAGAGCGCGACAGTAATACGTATAGGAAATTGAAGATTGCCACAAGATGCAAAAACAAAACAATTAAACATGTAAAATGAAATATGAATACCTCAGAGCAAAGTCTATAACATGTAGGAATTACACATATTCTACCATGCCGACACGATAATGCTGGACTGCGTTCTCCCTTTTTTCTGTAGTTGAAAAATAAATTCATGAAGAAGATCCCCAGAGACGCGGAGGCTTCCAATGTCTTAGTGGGCGAGGTAGACTTCCTCAACAAACCTTTTGTGGCGTTTGTTCGCCTGGCCCAAGCTACAACTCTAGGAGGTCTAACAGAGGTCCCTGTTCCCACCAGGTAAAAATCCCTACAATATGTCATTGCCCGCCAACCAACAACAAACATCTGCAGTCCCAGAACATACCTCACATTTGTTTCCTCACTCTACAGATTTCTGTTTATTCTGCTGGGGCCCCAAGGAAAGGCCAAGTCCTATAATGAGATTGGCAGAGCGATAGCAACTCTAATGGTGGATGATGTAAGTGCCTGTCACTGTGTGTTAAAATCCTTCCATAGAATGCGTTCTTCATTAGACTTGACAATCTGACGCTGACATTTCTCAGGAAACCTGAGCAAAGATAAATGTAAAGATTCTTCACAGTTCCTGTAAAGGACATGTTCAGCGTTCACTGGCATGTCCAGCATTATGTTTGGAGTACGTCTGGAAGTGATGTTGATTGTTAAGCATCAGCTATAAGTGGGGTTTCTATTTGGATAATGAGTCGTTAATTGTTTTCTAATGGCAGCAGTATTCTCTTCCCTGAAAACAGTTTGAGCTGTTATTCTGTGTTGTGTCACTAAGTTACTGTGTGTCATTTTAATAGCAGATACAAACAGTAAGGAAGTGACAGGCTGTTATTTTAAAAGAGTCCGAGTGCAAAAGAAGCACATTTTCCATCCACAATTAAAACATGATTATAGGTTTGTGGCTGGTAATATGAAGCTGACCTATTATTGAGTATTGACAATTATTATGTGGCATCTCAATAGGAGTTCAATCTCTCCTCTAGTGCCACACTGACAAGGCAGTGCTGGTCAAATTTAAGAGCAGAACATGTTTATGTGTAACGCTTTATTTAAACCTGTTCAAAAACCAAGATTAGCTCAGCAGCTGTCAGTCTCTTCCCGTAATACAGACAATATTCCATTAAGTAAAAACATTCAAATTCCTACTTTAGTAAAAAAAAAAAAAAAAACCCAAAAAAAACCTTTTTATTAAACTAATTGTTTCATCAATTATTTTTATAACTTAATTTGTTAAGTAATACATGGCTTAATAGTACCAGTCAAGATATTGGACATTCACACCTATGGGTACACAGCTCTGCCACCACACAGCTGCAGCTGTCATGAAACTCTATGTATGCGTCATTGCAATAGCATGATTGGCTCATATTAACAGATTTCTACTGAGGATTCTTTGAGTGCCGTGCTTCTCTCCTACAGGCTCTCATGTTCAGTTATTAGGCTTAACTTTGATGACTTTGACCATGTCCTGTCCTTTCAGTAGAACAGTTTGTGCAGTTGATAATTATTATTTGCTGTAAAGAACTGAATTTACTCAATAATAATAACTAGCATTAGCATTAACCTCTGATTGGTGCTAAACATTAGCATGTTTAACTAAGACGGTGAGCATTTACACCACTGCACCGGCTAGATTTAAGCATGTTAAGGTAGTCATTGTGCTTATGTTAGCGTTCTCTTACACAGAGTCAATAGTGCTGGTTATACACACATTCATTGGCTCTATAACATTAGCATTACAGTCAAACTGTATTGCTAATTTTTCGTAATCTTCTTAATGGCAAAATGTCCTTTTGCTTGAAGTTGTTTTACTACTGTATGTGCCAACAACTAACTGTAAAGCATCTGTCCTATGTAGAAAATAGCCTGTGCAGTCATTAGCTTGATTTAACTCAACCAAAAAACATGGCAGCACCGCGAAAAAGGGCTCTGACGCATCTAATGACTGTTCTACAGATCAAAACCAAGTTATTTGAAGTGTAGTTAGATGGAGAAAATCAATAAAGTACCACATCTACTATTTGGAAAAGATTTCTGAATGGGGCCAGTGCCCATTAGAACATTTTCACTGCCAATTAGAACCACTGCTTGATTTTTTTCCCCCTGTTGTTGATACAGCCTTATTTAGAAACATATAATGCTTGTGCACACTAATCTCTATGGGCATGATTAGTGGCTGACTGGCAGTTATTCTTGAATTGAATCCAGCTGAGGACAGATGTCAATATAGCCTTAACAACCAATGTTCAATATGTCTCCATCAAAGGTGACAGGCAAACACAGCTTATTAGGGCAGTACATACTTATTACTATTACCAAGAGAAACCGTAAAACCTTTTCTTTTATTTCTCTGTCTTCCTCCCTCCCAGCTCTTCAGTGACGTAGCCTACAAGGCAAGAGATCGGGAAGATCTTATTGCAGGAATAGATGAGTTTCTGGACGAAGTGATTGTGCTTCCACCTGGGGAATGGGATCCCAAAATCCGCATTGAGCCGCCTAAGAAGGTTCCCTCGGCTGACAAAAGGTTGGGGATGTCTAACCGCCTGAGTAATACATATAAAGGTCAAAAAGCTGTAGTTGAACAATGAGCGATGTGCCAAGAGCAATTGCAAACTATACTAAAATCGTTTAGGTCGAAATATCGAGTTACAGAAAATTAAAATGTTCTCTGAAAGAAAGGGTGAAATTGTGCCTTTCAGTCAGCAAGTACCAGTTTGCAAGGTTGAAACAGCTTATAGACAGACCATTCGAGTGAATAAATATATGTGAAAAAAGTTTAAATCTCATATTTGCTCACATGTGTGGCATGTACGTGTCCTTTGCAGGAAGTCAGTCTTTTCCCTAAATGAGCTGGGACAGATGAATGGCACAGCTGGCGGAGGAGGAGGCCTGGCAGAAGACGAGGAGATGCCAGTTCAGCATGAGCTTGGAGAGGAGCTGGCATTCACTGGACGGTAGGCAGCCCGGGCCGCGTGGCAAACTGCTGAGAGGTTTAGACTAAACACAAGCAGACTCTGGGAATTTGAATATGGCCTTATCAAAATTTGGCAGAATGGGCAAGTTATTTAAGCACACCTGTCCTAAAAAATGCCGATACTCCCTTATGAGTAGCGTGGCTGTAGGTACAAAAGTTAAACTAATGTAAAATGGACAGTATTGGATTGCCAGTTTCAGCTGTGCCTGCAAAAAGAAAGAAACAAAGAAAATGGAACATTCCTTGTCTTGTTTTGTTTCAGAGTAGAAAATGTTCTATAAAAGGATAAATATGGCTTTATCCAAATCCAATTTGCCAATGATAGCCTGAGAGAGTAGGTTTCAGTGGTAAGTAGTGCTTACACTTTGTCAAAGTCAAAGCACAGAAGTGACTTTTTAAACTTGGACAAAATAGACTTAAAAGCGACAAGCAGTGACCTTTCCTGCCTGCAAGTATAGATGTCAGATCACTGTGTAAGTGATTCATGGATATAGTCTCTGCTTTCTTGCTTCAGAGAAAATACTGTGACATGCTGAGAGGCGGAGTGTGTGAAGCATCCTAACCAACTGTGTCGGTTGTTGTTGTGCAACAGGTTCTGTGGGGGTTTGTACTTGGACATAAAGAGGAAATTGCCATGGTTCCCTAGTGATTTCTACGAAGGGTTCCACATTCAGTCCATCTCCGCTGTGCTTTTCATCTACTTAGGCTGCATCACCAATGCCATCACCTTTGGTGGGCTCCTTGGGGACGCCACTGACAATTACCAGGTAATGCCGAGTGCCGTAATAACGATTTGTACATTTGGAGAAAGCACTGTTTGAAGTGCATTGCAGCTACTACCTTGCTGGAAAGAAAATTCGAGCTACCCAGATCGATAGTAAGCATCGAAAACAAAGCATCGTTTATTTAAATCACAGCATTTGTGACAATTGCTCAAAATCACCAGGGAAACAGCTCTTTGTGGCTCGTAGCCGTCTCTTGTTTGTTATTTCCCTTCTGTCTGTGGACTGCTATGGGATGAAAATAGCATTAGACTTAATCAGTGATTTGAACAATAAATCTTTATTTTTGTAATTTATTATAGATCCTAAACAAGCCCAAACAGATGGGGCAAAATCACAAGCTCACAGTTTTTGACATAAAAGGGGCCAATTAAATCCAGTAGGTGCCATTTCTGAAATCGTCGGGGTCTTAATCCTTTTCCCGAAGTATCAAAGCCTGGTGGGAGTTTCAACCTCATTAACTTGTTCATTAAAGCAAGTCATCCCCCAAGCCAGCCCACAGCTTTGTTAAGTTTGAATCAAAATATCAGAAACTCTGAAACATACACGTCATATTTGACATCTCTCTGCTATTAGCACATTGCTGTGCCTGTGTAGTTCATGCTGTTCTGCCTTTTTCTCTCAGTCCTTCTTTCTATGAGTTTGATCTTGAATCTCTTAATCTTATAACTAACTATATACAAAAAGTTCTGTATATTGTTGCCTGTGTTCAACAGAGTAAATGCTATAACATTAACTGGTGTTATTTAGGGGAATTGAATTGTGATTTTTGTTTTTGAAAAGACATTTCATTTATTTGTCATCATGATGTTTTTTCCTCAAAGCAGACGTTTAGATTTCCTGTAATTTCATTGAAGATGATCAGATTATTTTTGATGTACTTAGCTAACGTCACTTTAAACCCCTTAATAAAGTTCCTTAACAAGGAAGGTAGAGAGCCTTTAAGTCTAGACAGGGACTGAACTCCAACTGAGTACAATTCCACAGTATGTAAGCATTACATTGTTTAAAAATCGTAAAAATGGTGGAGCTGCTATCTGACCGGTAGAAAGCTTCTGACAAACATTTTTTTTCTGTTTCTCGTCTCTTGTCGTTTGAATATAGAAATGCTCTTTATATATGAGGAGAAACATCCTTTTTAATTTATAGTGATGGCATTAATGATACCCTATAGGAATAAGAGGTTATCACATGTTTTTATGTTTTCAAAATTCTTGTTGCGATGGAGAAAAGTTGATCTTGCAGGGAGACTTAAGGTAAGTGACGTCTGTGTGGGCCTGGAGACTGCACCTTGCTTTGATTGCTTTAATTGTCTGTGATTTTGATGAACCTGGTTGTAAAAAGTCTTTAAAAAATAATTTTAACATTTTGATGGCTGGCAACAAGACATATTTACTAACATTAAGTTTTCAACAATAACACAGTCACATTAGTTAAAACACAGAAAACAGAACGCCTTTAGAAGAGCACGGTGAGACCAGATAAACAGAAACACTGGCTGTGATGTCACTTGTCATGTCGGCACAACAAGACGCAGATGAATGATTTTCTGTGTTTTTGTTCTGGCTCCCTGTGAATGAGGAAACAGCTGCACTTTGGCCTTCTAGTGGTCACAGAACCTGGTGGAAAATTCTGCAATGTATGTTTTATGTTATGCTATGAAAGAGAGTGATGCTGTCAGCACTGCTGTTTGACAGCATTGGCCATGAATTATTTAATATTACTGTAGAGCCACCGTTATTGTTCTGATCTGTCAAGATGGCTCAGCCTTCAGATTTTTTTTATTATTGTTAAAAAAAATCCACAATATCTGATGTAATGCAGAGTTATAAGAGTGTAAAAAAGACAACTTAACTGTAATTATGTATCTTCAGTCTTGCAGGAATGTACAGTACAGTGGAACAGCAAAAACCTGACACATGTGGCCCTTCGGTTGATGCAACTGTTGTTCACTGAAGCCTCATTAGAAATGGTCTCAGTGGAAAGGTGGCTTTAAGAAGCCATTGAAAACAGGAAGGTATACAGAATTACACGAGAACTGGAAATTCAGTGGCAACGCATCTTATGTCATTATAAATCCAAATTCAAATCATTCTCCTTTCAATATCCAGCCATCTGTAAAACACAGTGGAGGCTCTGTCATGGTTTGGAGCTATATTTCAGCCAGTGGTGTTGATGAAAATATGAATGCAGACAAATGCCGTCTGATTTTGATTCACCATCTTCACCGGCTTCATTTTTCAGCATGATAGCGATCCCAAACACCGCCTGTCCAAGCATACTTAGAAGTGCATAATGGAATAATGTCAGCCATGGATTGGCCTTACTGGAACATTGTTAAGGCAGTGTGGGATCATTTTAAGAGAAAATTGAACAAAAGGAACAATATCCAAAGAAGAGCTTTCAGTGTCCTTGAACAAACCTGGAGAACCGTTCCTGAAGACATTCCAGGTTAAACTATCAGATCTTAATGTCAGCTAATCACATCAGTAGTTCAAGCACCAAAAAATAGCAGAAAGAAGAATGATCCCTGCTATTCCCCTAATCAGTAGTTAGGCCAATGTGCGGAGGACGGATTTCCAGGTTACCTGGAATGTTAACTGGTGACCTTTAGTGATAATTGAGTAGTGTTTTAATAGAGAGGAAAATTAGAGTTACAGAACAAGTCGTATGTATTTCAAGCTGAGTGTCTCATAGATGAGTCTACTGTCGATGCATCCACTGGCCATTGAAGCGGAGCAGCAAGCGCAGGCAACACATGTAAACACAGGCAAGTAGCAGCAGTAGATTAAAATCAATGGGTTCAGGAAGTTCGAGCATAATTTGCGTGTCATGTTTATGAAGTTAGGTAAGATACATATTAAGTCTTAAGCTCTACGCAGCTAGTTTGTCATGTCAGCGACACAGTTTTCCTCTGTTTAATTTAGTTTGTCTATAATTAGATAATCTACTTCAGTGCGTCATGGTGTTATGTGAGAGAAACTACAAGACACCATCATCAGTTACATTTTGCTGCACAGTCATAATACAGTGATTCTGTTATTTCATTAATGTGAACCTCTCCTCACTGGAGTATTTGGCTTTGTAAATAGAGTCCACTGCAATGAGGTCAGAATATTCAAGATTCGTTATTGTTTATAAATATCTATACACCAAAATTATATTGCACTCAAGACTGACTCAATAAACTATGGAACTCCAGAGTGTTCAATGACAAAGTGAACAAATTTTACTTTAAATTCTTGAAATGTATTACAATTATTATTAATATATTTTAACTAAAAAGTACAGTTTTTAATTGGCTCTGATCTGGAAAGTATAACAACAACGACAAGTATTCCTCTTTGGATTTTTATGGATGTAACCCTTTTATTATATGCGTGCTTTATCTTTAGACCTGTATATAATTTGTATGAGGGGTTCAGTGGCGGAAACCGATATTACTGTCCTTTATGTGGACAAACGTCCTAATCTCTACAAATTTTCAATATGAAAGTTTTGGTTTCACATAGGAATCTTAAATTCTATTCTATTTCATAATTAAATTCTAACTTGAAATGGGGTTTCTGTGACTGAACTAATCTCCTACTCACTGTAACTCCTCCACTGTCTCCTTTTGTCTTTATAATTATTATTATTTATTTATTTTTTTGTCTTGTTTTGTTTTGTTTTTACTTTTTATGATTACTCTACAATGTCCTTTAAGTACTTTCTGTTTGTTAAAAAGGAAAAAATGCTAATAAAAAGAGATTTGCAAAAAAAAAAAAGTACTGTTTTTAAATTTAATGTTGCAGAAACAACAAAATAATTTCTAGCGCTCAGTGGATCTGCGCTCGACAATGCAGCCTAGGCGGAGTAGTCGAACGCAGATCCACTGAGCTCTCAACACAGACAGCATCGTCAGAAGAAAAGTTGATAAAATAAATTAAACATTTTGTATTGTTCGATACATATGCGTACCGAACCGAAAGCACTGTATCGAACGTATATATATATATATATAAGAGAGCTTGTGCTGGGATGCCATCTGGTCCAGCTGCCATCCATGTGTTGTCTGTGAAGGTTCTCAGTCATCCAGGTCATCGTAGTCAAAGGAGCTTGCAAAGTAAAGCGTCTGGACTTCTTTAAGTTGCTTGAAGACGTTTCACCTCTCATCCGAGAAGCTTCTTCAGTTCTAAGTTAGAACGGATGAGAGGTGAAACGTCTTCAAGCAACTTAAAGAAGTCCAGACGCTTTACTTTGCAAGCTCCTTTGACCATCCATGTGTTGATTTTTCTGATATGTTCTAGTTCATTGTGAGCTGTTCTCTTTTTTCTTGTTAAGCATCAATATCTTTGCACCACTCAAAAACAAACTGTCATAGACAAAAACACAGGTCCAGGCAGAAATAACTCCAGATTAGTGCTTTGACTTGCCTATATTGCTTCCCTGTGAAGCCTTTTGCATTATGTCTAATGCTCTCAAACACAGCAGTTGCTATCACCTTTCTCCCACCAACACACAAAGAAGTCTTTGTTTTTTTGTTACTCTGCTCTCCTTCTCGTCTTGAATTGCTGTCTTAATCAGCAACAGAACACTTTGCGATTTTTAGTCACCTGTTAATTTCACAAATTGGTGTGGGAATCTCATTCCACAGCAGCACTTATTTCAACCCTATTACCTCTCTTTCTCTCTGTCTCTCTGTCTCTCTCTCTCTTTGCCAACAGGGTGTGATGGAGAGTTTCCTGGGTACAGCCCTGGCTGGTTCTGTCTTCTGTTTCTTTGGTGGTCAGCCCCTCATCATCCTCAGTTCCACTGGACCCATCCTCATCTTTGAAAAGCTGCTGTTTGAATTCAGCAAGTGAGCTGCTTTAGAGCATAGTAGATTTATATACTGGGAAGGTTCATGTTCTGAAGAGACCTCAGTAATGTCAGGAGTAAACATCTCATCTCACCACATTATTATGTTTACGGTTTGCATTAAAATCATTTTAGGTTGAAGAGTTTCAGTTGAAATGCTATGTGCAGTATGTGGGAGCATATGTATGGCTTTATTTACTTCAGGCTGAATGCAAATCCAAATTTCTGAAATGCTGCAGAAAGAAGAAGATGAAGAAAAAAAGGATTAATGCCTTGATTCTAATTTGCTGGTTACTTTAACCAGAAAACAGCCAGAGAAGCGCTTTTGCCGTTCTGATCTTTGCTCTGACTGCAGTTCTGCTGAAGTAATGAGTTCAGCTACCATTAAATACCAACCCTCAAATCCACTTTGCAATCACTTGTACTTACCTCAATTTATATTGACAGCCCTGATACCACAGAGTATACATGTAAACACAGCCTGCTACATAGTGTTTGTATTGAAACAGTGAACTATTTTTAAGTGTGAACAAAAACAAAATGTTAACCAAAAATCAAACTTTCTTTATTGTCACAGTGAAAAATTCCAAGAGGTATATTTGTTTATACGAAATATTTGTTTGCATGAAACAAACTAGGTCAAGTAGATGACATCCCAGCCTGATACATACTGATGCGCCCAAAAATACCAGCGCTTTAGCTGGTGTTGTATTTTTCTGAGGATTCTGCAAAATGTGGTCCTATACAGAGCCAGCGTTCCAGAGACAGCTTTGAGATTTCAGTATGTTAGTTTGTATGTAGAGGGTTTGTTAACAAGACAGCATGACAGATGTGAAAAATGTAGTCACCTGTATTTAAAGGTGAGATAAAGATTGACAATGAGTGTGATCCGATGCCTTCGTGCAGATGATGCATGTAATAATGTAGTAATCGTTGATAAACGCTCATGGGTCAGAATATCAGCTTGTTGATGGCCATTAGGGCTGGCGTGATGCAGTGACACAGTGGTCCTTCTCAAAGATTAAATAACATTAGTGGGCTTCCACATGAATGCTTATCTAACTTTATCACATTTAACTGTGTAAAAGCTGAAAAAAATTGGAAAAACAATCAACAGTTTAAATATACAGAATTATAACCAGTTTGAATGTAATAAATTAAAAAAAAACATTAATTAAAACTTTTTTAAACTTGTGTAGATTTAATTGTGGAAAGAATTATAATTATATGCATGCAAAGTATATACGCACGATAATAGATCTATTTTGTGCATGTGACTGATAAGATGATGATATAAAGAAGGAAGGATAAGAAGTCCAAACCGAGTCCTTCTTGTTTAGTTGGTGATTTTGCTCACACATATCATGTGTTTGATGACTCAAGCCTTGATATTTGTCTGTAAACACTCCAAGCACGGTTGTTTTTCCCCATCAAGCTGCTCTATATTCACAGATAATGTACTGTTTGCACAAAACTGGATAGCTTTGTGTTCTGTGCCTAAATTCATCATTGCTCCCACCTGTTTTTCTGACCTGTCGCTTCCACAGGAGCAACAGCATAGATTACATGGAGCTGCGTCTGTGGATCGGCATGCACTCGTGCCTACAGTGTTTCATCCTCGTAGCTACAGATGCCAGTTACATCATCAAATACATGACGCGTTTTACTGAGGAGGGCTTCTCCAGCCTTATATCCTTCATCTTCATCTCTGACGCCATCAAGAAGATGGTGGGCGCCTTCAAATATTATCCCATCAACACAGACTTTAAGCCCGACTATGTCACCACCTACAAGTGCGAGTGCCTGGCCCCAGACCCGAGTGAGTTCACCCCTTGACTCAGGGATAGAGAGAAAAGGGGGATTATTAGTCTCATTGGACTGACATGACAGGCAGATTACAGAAGCAAACGCATGTGTGTGTTCACTTTATCAACAGCTTTATTTGAGAATGCCGTCAGCTTTAATGTCTTGACTTCATTGGTTTAATTATTACTTATGACAATATGTGAATAAATGCAGTACAGCAAACTAAATAACTTTAATTATGCATAGGGCTCATGATAGGGTCATGAAGCAGGATTTATTAACAAGATCTGTTGATTGTTGACAAGAAAAGAAATTATCACTCAGTGTTATTGTGAATTTTATCTATCTCAGCTTTGGTACTTATTTCACAGTTAAAATATTAAAACTAATTTCTCACGTATATCAGAAAAAAGATTTCAAATGAATGGCTGTCGAGGTGATAATGCGCATCAGTTTTTAGTCGATCAGGTAATAATGAAACGTTTGCCTGCTACAAAGAAATGTTAGATCTTTTTTTTTGTCCACTGGTTTCCTTTGCAGTGTTTGCTCACTGACAGAGCGTTCACTTTAATGGCATACATCATTAATGTGTCTCCTAGCAGATGCCTCCTGTGGTTATTTTAAGCTGCCACCGGTCCACATTATTTAGCACACCGAAGATTAAATTATACTGTTTTAGCTGTTTTTGACCATCTATAGCTGTACAGGCATATCAAGCATATGTTGGAGGCAACTTATTACAACTATTAACATCACACAGAGAGGACTGACAAATAACTACACTATAATAGGTCTGTGGATGTCTTTGTCATCATTTCTTTATAACCATACTTGTGATGATATCTGGAGTAGAGTTATAATAGTTTTGTATTTTCTAATTACTATTTATTTTTATTTCATTTTCACCTTTTGGTTGCGATTTAGTGTAGTCATTTCAGCAGTATTGTTATTGTTTGAAAATGCAAAGTTTTAGTTTCCGTTTTAGTCTTTATAATTAGTATTACTGTCTGGGGGAGGCAGACAGGGGCGCCACCGGGAAGGGGTTGGCGTGGTGGCGGGTCAAGGTAAGGCTGTCCTATGTTGGTAATAATGTAATAAGTTTGCAGAAAAGCTGGCGCCAATCCATGGACAGATCACTGGTGCATCTCAGTGCCAACACAGAGACAGGCAACAGTTCACACTCTTACCTGATCCAACACTTATCTGTCTTTATTGAACAAGTTTCATCAATCAATCAATTAAAGCAGATTTTTATGCATTTCAAAATCTTAATTGTTTTTTTATATGTACCTATTTTCAGTGATATCAGCTATAATAGCAGGAAATTAACTAGGCATATCACTCTTTTCTTTCTGTTTTTGCCATCTTTTTCAAGTAACCTACATTTGACAGCGGCATAATAAAAATGGAAAGTTCTGTTTGTCTCTCAATATGTTTAGTGCCTCCCATGTGGCCACGCATACAGAACAATTCTGGAGCCCCCCCGATGTAAGAGGCATGATTTAGGAAAATCAGTACAGGAGTATTGCAAGAAAATACAAGCAACTTTTTAACCCTCTCAGGCTCAAATTAAACTTTTTGTTGCTAATGCACAACCAAGTCCTGCAGTGGTACTTCTAAGTAATCAGGTTGTTAGTTTTTAACTGTTGCAAATCGGCAACGCCTGCCTTGAGAGGGTTAAAAGCGGTTGACTCGCAGTCCTGTAGATATACAGAGCCTCAAATATACCACTAAAACAAAGTATATTTCCTCTAGATTTTTATTTTATTTTACTTCATTTTTTGAAGTTCACAAAATCGCTTCAGATAGTTTTGATTTTTTTAAAAAGTGATTTCGTTTAGTTTTCTTTTTTTGTTTGTTTTGTTTTAGTTAATTATATTAACCTTGGTCTGCAGTGCTGAACAACAGCTTTATTCTTCTTGGGTTGAGGGGTTTGATGATGGTAATCTACCCACCTTTTTTCAAGTGCAGGTAATTTGCAGTCATTTCTGCAGACATTGATTTCTGTAACTGATTGTTATCCTTTTTTGCTTTTGCCATGCACAAACAATTTGGCTGCCGTCTCTTGCAAGTGAGTACCCCTTTGTCTGTCTGCATGAGACTCGGAGTGCTCTCTGTCCAGCTGCTGGATTCTCATTATATTTTGCGTTTCTTCTTTCCTCCCCTTTTGTTTTCTTCATCACCCCATCTACACTATCCGACTCATTACCTGGCTCCTCCCTACTCTCTCTCTCCCCAATCCGTGAACAGTGGCTGCAATGATCTTCAATGGTTTAGCTCCAATGCCAGATAACAGCTCTAGTGTCTCTGGGGTGAGTGCTTGCTTTCATTAAATGTTAAATTTTCTACTTTTTGTTGCTATATTTCAAGATAAATGTCCACAGAGTTGGCGACATTGCAGCTGCAGACATGCTTTGTTTACAGCTAACCCAGGTGTCAGCTCTGTCTCTAAAAGAAGTCGCTTTCCCTCCTCTGTGTCTGCGTCTCTCCATCAACCCCACTGACCTTTCACTATTACTAACTTTACATCTGCGCCGACAATTTTTCGCTCTCTACGTGTCTTTGTCGAAACACTACGCTCTTCTTCATCCTCTGCCAACACCATCCCAGTTGAATGTGACAGCTCTGGACTGGAGCCAGCTGAGCAAGAAGGAGTGTGTGAAGTATGGAGGCTCTCTGGTGGGAAAGTCCTGCAAGTACGTCCCCGATCTGGCCCTCATGTCCTTCATCCTCTTCTTTGGCACCTACTCCATGACCGTCTCCCTCAAGAAGTTCAAGTTCAGCCGCTACTTCCCAACCAAGGTGGGTAAACTATCTGTCAGGTGGAGGTAAGAAGAAACTAGACTGAATACATGTATGTAAACAGTGAAGCTGCAAGTAGAGGTAGTGAAGTTAGATGTATTTAAATACCTGGGATCAGGTATGGACAGGATTAAATATGAGCATATCAGAGGGACAGCTCAGGTTTAGCGGTTTGAAAAAAGTCAGAGAGGCAAGGCTGAGATGGTTTGGGCATGTGCAGCAGAGTGATAGTGGATATTTTGAACGAAGGATATTTGATATGGAGCTACCAGGCTGGAGGAAAAGAGGAAGATCCCAGAGAAGATTCATGGATATAGTGAAGGAGGACAGGAAGAGGGTTGGTGTGACAGAAGAGAACACTAGGGTGATATGGAGGCAGATGATCTGCTGTGGCTGAAAGAAGAAGAAGAAGATAGTATAAACAAAAAAATGGCTGCCAGGTTTTTGAAAGTATTAGATGTTTTTGGGCAGAAAACCTAGCTATTAGATCATTGTTCTTCCTTTTTACCTGCACAGCAACTCTTCTAGCAGGAAGTGGAGAGCCAACCAGACAAAGAAGTAATTCTTCTTATTTTACTGTATTCCTTTTTCAGACACCAGGATTACATTTGACTAAAGTGAAACTTGGCAGGCTACTTTTTCTTTTCAGTATTTATGAGCAGCTTCCTGCCTATTAGACCTCGGAAGCATCTCATCTTTAAGTTCTGCAAATGTTTATCTTTGTAATACAGACTGTTCTCTTTTTCTGTGTTTGGCACCAGCTGAGGAAACTCATCAGTGACTTCTCTATCTTCATGTCCATCATGACCTTTGTTGGGCTGGACATGTTAATGGGACTCAAAACTCCCAAGCTTATTGTCCCAACAGAATTTAAGGTAATTTCCAAACTGTTTATATATAGAAGAAAACAAGTAAAAAACAATTTCCAAAATGAGCAGCTCTATGGCATGTTGCTGTATTGGGGACTGGTAGGGAATTTGAATGGAAACATGAACATTTTGGATAACAAACGTGCCCAGAGTTAGAGAAGACGATCCATGCTGCCGTTATATCTGTTAGCGTTGCAGGGATGCACTTTGACTTTCTACAGATTGCATTAACTCTCCACAACAAAAGAACTTCATCACACTGGCTTAAAATTATGTTCCAATAATGATCTTGTGGAACTGAATCCTCGCTTTTAATAAAAAATAAAGCTGCCTTTCATTTAACAGCCAACTCGACCGGGTCGTGGCTGGCTTGTGATGCCTTTTGGGAAGAATCCATGGTGGGTGTATCTGGCCAGCTTTGTGCCCGCCCTGCTTGTCACCATCCTCATCTTCATGGATCAGCAGATCAGCGCTGTCATTGTTAACCGCAAGGAGAACAAACTTAAGGTAGGTGTGCAACCAGTCAAATCAACATCAAAAGCCAAAGTAACAGTCACAAAACAGCTCTATAAATTCAGACAGAAGCCTATCGACTCACAGCCTGCCCCTTATGAGGTTGCTTTTTATAGAAATGATCTTTGTTTGCCCTGCAGAAAGGCTGTGGCTATCACTTGGATCTGTTCTGGGTTGGAGTCCTGATGGCCACATGCTCCTTCTTGGGTCTGCCCTGGTACGTGGCTGCCACCGTCATCTCTATTGCTCACATCGACTCTCTGAAGATGGAGAGTGAATCGAGTGCTCCAGGAGAGCAGCCGCAGTTCCTCGGGGTCAGGTCGGTCCACAGTAGCGTAAAAACAAAGAGCTCAGAAATAAAAAGGAAAGTGCAGTTTGTCAAATAGGCCGCCACTACCAACATCGCAGAGCTACAGAACCACTGTCCTAAATCCTTTGTAGCTGACGTAGATGAGTGCATTGTGAAACTGACTTGACGTTCTCTTGTGTCCCGTCAATGTCAAACATACAGAGAACAAAGAGTGACAGGCATACTGGTGTTCGTTCTCACTGGCGTCTCCATCTTTCTTGCTCCTGTACTTAAGGTATGAGGTGCATAATGGATGTTTTTATTTTTGTTTTTGTAATTGTTATATGAGGCTTTTTTTCTGTGCTGTTTCCTCAAGATTTGTTTTTATTATCTGCAAAACTCAAGATGCTCACTACTTTTCCGTACAGGGCAACAAATTCTTTCTGAAAATATGTGCAATAAATTGGGATTATGAAATAACAATGTGCAATATATAAATTAAAAAATTAATGAATCAATAAATTATGTTAAACAAATTTCAGGTACCCACATTTTAAAGCCTCCATATTAGTTTTTCAGTTACCCTGTTTGGGTGGTTATTAGCTTGGTTAGAGCTGTGTCTACAAACTCTACACATCTACACTCATTTTTGCTAAGAGTCAGAATTTCACTCTCATTGTGATGCTGTGAACTCTCTTAATTATGGCCAACATGTACCTTCACTTGCAGTTCATCCCCATGCCTGTGCTGTATGGTGTCTTCCTCTACATGGGTGTAGCATCTCTCAGTGGAATCCAGGTACCATGCGTATGCCAGCTGGTGTTATTTATGATTTGAGTAATTTGTGGCTGGGCGGCTTACTTATTGAGTTACAGACAGCAGATGTGAAGTGGCTTATTTAAAGCTTTTAAGCAAAAAATGTAACAATAACAACCAACAGGTATGCTGATACCATTATGTCCATATAGACCGCAAAGATGAAAAAATCGAAAAGAAAAGAAAAAGGTTTTCAATTCGACACAATGTGTGAAACAACAATAAATAAACTGCACAAGTCTGCTCTAAATAATTTAAGCACTCATGATCGTTGTAAGTTTATTTGTATTTAACATAAATTCCTGCCCCTCAACCCTCTTGTTGTCATTGCCTTCCACAGTTCTGGGACAGGATAAAGTTGTACATGATGCCTTCCAAGCACCAACCTGACTTCACCTACCTACGTCATGTTCCTCTCAGAAGGGTACACCTGTTCACTCTGATCCAGATTACATGTCTGGCTGTGCTCTGGGTCCTCAAGTCCACCTTCTTGGCAATCATATTTCCCGTTATGGTAAGTGTGATGAAATACTCCCTTTTGCACCACAAATTATAGATCCTGTGTTGTGAGATGGATGGAGCTGAGAGACAAGTGTTTTGAAATGGAAGAAACACAGATGCTGCTGCTAAAACTACAGGGTGGGCCATTTATTTGGATACACCGTAATAAAATGGGAATGGTTGGTGATATTAAAGTCCTGTTTGCGGCACATTAGTATATGTGAGGGGGCAAACTCC
Organism: Simochromis diagramma; assembly: GCF_900408965.1. Lineage (NCBI taxonomy): Eukaryota > Metazoa > Chordata > Actinopteri > Cichliformes > Cichlidae > Simochromis > Simochromis diagramma. The sequence goes on along the minus strand of NW_024387197.1, from coordinate 2,373,168 downwards.
TCAAGATGGGTGGTGACCATGGTGGCCATTTAGAAGTCGGCCATCTTGGATACAACTTTTGTTTTTTCAATAGGAAGAGGGCCATGTGACACATCAAACTTATTGGTAATGTCACAAGAAAAACAATGGTGTGCTTGGTTTCAACGTAACTTGATTCTTTCATGAGTTATTTACAAGTTTCTGACCACTTGTAAAATGTGTTCAATGTGCTGCCCATTGTGTTGGATTGTCAATGCAACCCTCTTCTCCCACGCTTCACACACTGACAGCAACACCGCAGGAGAAATGCCAGCACAGGCATACAGTATCCGTAGTTTCAGGTGCTACACATCTCGTATCTTCACACCATAGACCATATGGGTGACCGTGGCTCAGGAGGTTAGGAATCGCATCTGTAACTGGAAGGTCGCCGGTTCGATCCCTGGGCTCTCTGTCCTGGTCGTTGTGTCCCTGGGCAAGACACTTTACCCTACTTGCCTACTGGTGTTGGCCAGAGGGGCCGATGGTGCGATATGGCAGCCTCGCTGTAGCCACAGTCTGCCCCAGGGCAGCTGTGGCTACAACTGTAGCTTGTCTCCACCAGTGTATGAATGTGAGAGTGAATGAATAGTGGTATTGTAAAGTGCTTTGGGTGCCTTGAAAAGTGCTATATAAATCCAATCTATTATTATTATTAGACAATTGCCTTCAGATGACCCCAAAGATCAAAGTCTAATGGGGTCAGATCGGGAGACCTTGGGGGCCATTCAACTGGCCCACGACGACCAATCCACTTTCCAGGAAACTGTTCATCTAGGAATGCTCGGGCCTGGCACCCATAATGTGGTGGTGCACCATCCTGCTGGAAAAACTCAGGGAACGTGCCAGCTTCAGTGCATAAAGAGAGAAACACATCATCATGTAGCAATTTCAAATATCCAGTGGCCTTGAGGTTTCCAGTGATGAAGAATGGACCCACTATCGTTGTACCCCATATACCACACCAAACCATCACTTTTGTTGTTCCAACAGTCTTGGAGGGATCCATCCAATGTGGGTTAGGGTCAGACCAATAGCGGTGGTTTTGTTTGTTAACTTCACCATTCACAGAAAAGTTTGCCTCATCACTGAACAAAATCTTCTGCGTGAACTGAGGATCCTGTTCCGATTTTTGTTTTGCCCATTCTGCAAATTCTGTGCGCCGATCTGGGTCATCCTCGTTGAGATGCTGCAGTAGCTGCAGTTTGTAAGGGTGCCATTTGTGAGTAGCTAATATCTGCCGAAGGGATGTTCGACTAATGCCACTCTCCAGTGACATGCGGCGAGTACTACGCTGTGGACTCTTGCTGAATGAAGCTAGGACAGCCACTGATGTTTCTTCATTAGTGACAGTTTTCTTACATCCACATTTTGGCTAATCCAACACTGAACCAGTTTCACGAAACTTAGCAAGCAGTTTGCTGACTGTAGCATGGGAGATGGGTGGTCTCGTAGGGTGTCTTGCATTGAAATCTGCTGCAATGACCCGGTTACTGCATACACCAGATATCAACACAATTTCGATCCGCTCCTCACGTGTTAACCTCTTCGACATGTCAATGGCTGTGAACAAAGAGAAACTTGTAAATAACTCATGAAGGAATCAAGTTACATTGAAACCAAGAACACCATTGTTTTTCTTGTGACATTACCAATAAGTTTGATGTGTCACATGGCCCTCTTCCTATTGAAAAAACAAAAGTTGTATCCAAGATGGCCGATTTCTAAATGGCCACCATAGTCACCACCCATCTTGTGGAGTTTGCCCCCTCACATATACTAATGTGCCACAAACAGGACTTTAATATCACCAACCATTCCCATTTTATTACGATGTATCCAAATAAATGGCACACCCTGTGCATGAATCTTTTCCACATATAGAAGCTGTAAATGTGCAGAATATGTAAAAGCGATAGTTTTAATGGTGTTTTTAAAGTATGTAAATACTGCTCTGATTTTACTGTGTCAACCAGTGATTCCCATTAACATCACCTATACATGGCATCCAGAAAATCATATTCACAGCATAACTCATATATGAGATGAATGTTACCAGGAGCTGAAACAAGATCTCTGTGTTGGTCTGTCTCTGTGTCAAACACCAGATCCTGGGTCTGATGGTGGTCAGAAAGATGCTGGACATGGTCTTCTCCCAGCACGACTTGGCGTGGCTGGATGACCTCCTGCCTGAAAAAGAGAAGAAGAAGAAGGATGATGACAAGAAGAAGGGGAAGGGGAAGGAGAAGGAGAAAGAGAAGAAGAAGCCCAAACCTGATGACAATGAGGAGGAGGTGAGAAACTCAAGCTTTTTCTGCCCCCTACAGGACTGACAAACCATGACATAAGTGTGTGAAGCGCACCGTCTGTACTGTGTGTGTATGTGTTTGCTTGCAGGACAAGTATCACGGCTACGCGAACCACTCACCCAGCTCTGAGTCAGACTTGGATCGAAGGTACTGTGTTCTCAAACTGCACATCCCCTACAAAGACCTCGTCTATCCTGATGTCACACAGACTCAGTGGGGAGCATACTGCCAGGCTGCAGCCACACGCAGGGCTCTTTAACACACACAGATATATATAAGTCAAAGTGCACAGTTAAAGGGTCAGTTCACAAAATATACATAAGGATCAGTGATACTCGGTCAGTGATGCAGCATAAGACATAAAATAGTCCAAACTAGGAAAATGCATTCAGCATAATTTCACACACTGTTTAAATCCTGCATATAAGAACAATTTTGAAGATATTAATATAGCTGACAAATACCCTTTGATGTGTTACTATAAATTAAGATGTGCAGTTGTTCAAAAATAATTAAAAGTAGCTCCAACTTTACCAGTTGGTAAGCTCCTTTGATTTAAAGCTATATTAATCTCACCCCCCTCTTTTTTGCAGAGAATATTTCTTGGGTGGAATGTACCTGCAAAAAAATGTATTAGTTACACTGATTTCTGTATAGCTCATTACCACTAGAGGGAATTGCATGTTTGTGCAGTTTGGGTGAACTGGAACATAGACAAAATAAGAAACTTTAACTGAATGGCTCATCAAACTAAACATGAAACTGGCAAATACTTGGATAGACTCGGTCGCATGAAAATTGATCACATAGCCTTTTTATATTGATATACTGACTTATTGCACACCCTTTAAATGGCCTGTATTTTAACAAGAAATTCAATTCATTACTTCTGTATTTTCCTCTGTATGTTTTGTAAACATACACATGTGCAGTCCCATGGTTGTCATGTGTCATGTTTGAGTTCGGTCTCCTCTCCATGCACTTTAAGGCAATGCAGATGGTTGTTGTGCTGAACAGTGTAATGTTTTAAATATCTGACAGCCTGTGTCTGAGCTGCCCTCTGCACACAACTCAGCATGTTGTTACTCTTCACTGCTCACCTTAAAGCAGCATAGTTTTGCTATGTATCTCAAAGGCTTCAGTGTTCGTTGTGTAGTTTAACATAGTGTGCGAGCAGTCAAACTAGATGAAGAAGTTATTGTGTGGTCTTTTTAGTCCTGTGTGTATCTAGCACATAGAGAGGATATATTTTAGGCCTCTGTATACACAACTGTATAATCATCCATGTGCAGCATACATCATTTGGTTGTTTCTTTTTCTTCCATGTGCTGAATCTCTTTAGTACATCAGTCACACCTGCATGTGATATGTAGTCAGACCCCAGCTCTCCAACCTGCCTCTGTCCCTCACAGCAGTTTCATTGCATACATTTTGCACTGAAAGTGCCATTTACATTATTTAACCATAAATACTGTAACTTTGGGCTGTTTGCCCTTTGTGGCTGATTCAAATGTTCCCATCATGTCTGCATTGCTTTATTAGAGGCATGGTTTGGAATTGACACTGTGAACTTTTTTTGCTTACATGCAGCCATCTGTGGAAGTACATAAATTCTCTGTGACGTTATTTTATTGAAGGATTTATACAAACACAAAATGCACTGATCGCCGGACCTTTGAAGCTATTGTATGAGTTTTTATACAAGTCTTTACAACATGTGCTGACATAATGCAAAAGGCAGGCAGGCATAATAGTGCACAATCAAAAACTCAAAAACACTTGATATCAGAGTCAAAACAAATTTATCATTGCAAATTAACATTTAAAAAAGTAGGATGTTTTATTATTATGTTATTCCAATGTACTCAGTAAATTCAAGCTATGTTTGCTCACGTTTAATTTAAACCACAGGCTGCATATAAAAGATGGGTATGGCCACTACAGCATCACCCAGTGGTTAATGAAGTCCTCTTATGAAAGCCAGATGAGCATATTCACCATCCATTTCCGATAGATGTCTATTCAACTAGACTTGATTTAGAAACCAGGGCTCCCCCTGCTGGCCATTAGAAGGAATACGAGTTTAGTGCACTTTACTTTTCAGACCATAATGTAGGTACAGTCTATGTCATTCACAGTGTGGGAACCATCAGCTAGTCTGCTGACTCCCTGTGGGAGCAACAGCCAGTATTTTGGGACTGATTTCACTCGTTAGCTAAGCGCTAACCCAAACTGCTGTAGTCATCGTGTCTCACAGCCAAGCTCCGCCGCATTCCCCTCCCCTCCTTGTAGAACCACTGTGTCTTTGGCTATGGGTGTGTATGGTAACTGGACCTTGCCCTTCTCAGCATCACCCTCCATTTGAAGATCTCCTGTCCGTCGTCTCCTTCCGTGACCATGGGCCGAGGAATGCCGTGCCCGGTGCCCCAGGTCAAGATCGAGATGGAGTCAGATTACGATTCAGACATCGACCATCACCGGCCCCGTGACATGAGCAGTGAGACCACATTATAAAGCTGAGACACGATATCTCATTGACTGAAGAACATAAAACAAAGTGTGGGCAGACTACTGAAAGCAGCCAGTGCTGACCCGCAGATAGCACAGGATGGCACAGACACCTGACAGCTGAACCCAGTGAGATGGGACTGATGCAATAACTGCACTTAAGACTGCACTTGGATAAGTTTTTTTTTTTTTTAAATATTATTTTAAACTGGTCCATTTGGCATACATTGCTCTGAATGGTACATTGAAAACTATATACTTGTGTATGTGTATAATGTAAAGGACTGTAACAAGCAGAAATATTTATCTGTATAGTGTTTTTTGTGAAAATGTATCTTATTATAGCTATATTGTACTATCATTGTAATTACACTAAATCCACACTATACAAGGCCCAAACTTAACGTACTATGCTCTCATAAGCCTGCATGTACAGAATTGGATTTCAATGCAAGATACATGAAAATAAGCAATACCTTAGCAACCAGAGCCATGCCTTTGTTGCACTTGTGTTTTGGTGTGTTTGAATATGCAACAGTGAACCTGACCCTCCCCACCTCCCAATTTCCCCCCCAGTTCAACACTACAATACCACAAGCAGGAGTAAAAAGAAACAACCAAAAGGCCACGATGTTGTGATGTTTGTTGAAAAGAATCCATTTATTTTGTAAGATGTAGCGAGCAGGTTCATATTAGTGTTCTTAAAAAAAATCTGTGTGAGAAATTAATTACTTCAACTACATAGCAAAGACATTTACACACAAAGAATATTAATGAACTAACAGAATTTGTGTAATTAAACTTCTATTATTTCAAACTGTGCGTGTTTTTTCCTCAGAGATATACAGCAGGGATGTATCGCAGCCAAATCTGTGGCTTAGCAAATGTTGATTATTCCAACAGTGCCTTCATTCTTTCTGATCCAAGACCAATGAGGCACATTTTGCTAAACATTAAACCTCATTTTAGCAATGTGGACTTCTGCAGCCTGCAGATACATACATTTATAAACAAGAGAGATGAGAGATAGCCTTTATTTGTCAGTTGCAGGTCTTTTGCCCACAACCGAGATGACATCGTCTTAGAAATGCATCGATCTAATATATGGTAGATGACCCCCTACAAATTCTGACTTTGTTAAATAAAAGGACGCCTACTGACGACTGAAATCCAAACGACAATTGTGCAACAACAAAAAAAGTTTGTAGAAGAAAAACTTCCAGGGCAAAGAGAGAATTTTAAAGCCTTATTTTAGGAGAAATTCAAAAGTTTTAAACAGTTTTATCAGATCTGATTGCATTTTCAGAATCACCAATATCCCATGACGACTGGAAATCTTCACCCAAAACACTGAGTGGCAATATTATCTCAAGAAAATATTATAAAACGGGACACTACACTAAATGTCTGAGCCAAATATTAATATTATTACTATTCACAGCAGATGGCTGCTCCTCCCCAAGAATCCTCCTTCCTGTTCAAACTGAGTTTTTCCTCCCAACTGTCGCAATTGGGTTATTCACAGGGAAGGGGGTCATCTGATTGTTTGGCTTTTCTCTATTATACGAAGCACCTTGAGGAAACTATATTTGTGATTTGGCTGTATATAAATAAATCTGAATTGACTATTACTAATATTCATAAAATAATCATCCTAACTTCAAATGAGTCATATTACTTCATAAGAATTCGTTCACTTTAATGTCTTCCTATAATCAGCCCGTGCAGTCTTTAGTCAAAAGGAACTGGATGCATCACGTCAGCGCGCATGAGATGTTCTGTGGTGGATCAGAGTGTTTTGTGAAGCCATCAGCAAAGCCCTCCGCTTCCACCAATGTGGGTGTCCTGTTGCACATGGGGCACTGTTTATTTCGTTCCTGTGAGGCTCTCATCCAGATGATGAGGTTCCAGCGCTGACCAGAAGAGATGGGTAAAGCACCATGCATATGTTGACCCCGATGGAGGAGGCCCTCAGTCACCCTGTGTTCAACCTCTGAGCACTCCGTCTCACTTACAGGAACCTACAGAGAGGGCAAAAACTATTAATTATACTTTTGTATCAAATAATTTTTTAATTATTTTATATCTATATGTTTTAGTTGTACACAACAAAAACGAAAAACATATCATATCATAAACAACATCATAAATCATAGCAGGGCATCACCTGTCTCATATCACCAAAATAAAGGTTGCCCTCAGTGAACTCCTTGCCCAGTGAAACATTCAGGGTGACTTCTGCATTGTCATAGTGGTAGCTCAGGTCCAGATCTTCATTCATGTCATATTTGACCACAAAGGCCTTGTGACTATCCAGACAGCACCCCCCACAGTCTGGATAAAGCAGGGAGGTGAGTGGCAGCAAGTACTGTTCACGGAGAGGTGTGATGAAGTGCTCGTCAAAGCCCAGCTCATTAAGGAGAATCTGAAGATACAAGGAAGAGCAACAAGACAACTTATACAGCTTTATTTCTACAAAGGTAGAGACACTCTCTGAAATGTTAATAAAAGCACAAATACAGGAATTCCCAAATCATTTAAACCGTCCATTTAAATTGTTATACCTACAAAAGACAGCATATCCAAGTAATGCTTACAAAAAGAAATTCCTGTGATTTTTTTTTTTTTTAGCTAATTTGGTGAAGTATTAGAAAATAAATAATTGCATTTATTTTTTTGGTTGGGCAAGTAGTTAAACATACAGCCCCAACCTCCCATCACCCCCACTTGTTTGCAGCAGAAGGCTCCTCCTCCTTGAGCCTGGGTCGTTTCTTATGGTTAACGGAGTTTTTCCTTCCCACTGTCTCCAAGTGCTTGCTCACAGGAGTTTCAAGGCACTTTATATTGTAAAGTGACTGTTGACTGCACGGATTGCTAGTGGTTGCTGTCTCCAAATATACGTGTCCTGATTTGGACGCTCTGAGATCAGCGGTTAGGAAATAACTCATGAGTATGGATTATGATGCATCTCACTGCAGTAGGCAATTAAACTCAGTTGGTTGCCAACCACTTGTATGGGTTAAATCCCCATATAAAATCTATCTACAAAGAAAAAAATAAAGCGCAACTTGAGACTGAGACAGCATTGTGGGAAATCTTGGATGCTGAATCCTCCAAGCTAAAAAGGAGAAACAGCAAACAGCTTATCACCGCATAATCCAAAAGCCAGCATCAGTGATGATATGAAGGTACATTTGGCATGGATCACTTGGACATCAGTGAGATTAGACAAAATCTATAATAATTCAAGCTTGTGGCCTCAAATCTTGTTTTTAGAGTCATTAAAGATGTAAACATCTGGCCACAACTGCACAGATAAGGAGATGGTATAGAGTGTTTTCAGTGGTTTCAGAAGGCTTTAATTTATTACCCCATACTGGTTCATTGTGTTGGGTCTTCCTTTAGGGGCTGCAGACTGCTCAAAGTGCTTTAACTCCTCCATAAGATCCTCACAGAAGCTCTTGTCAAATAAAGGAAAGCGATACACTCTTGGAGCTGCAACAGAGAGGAGAGAATGAGTTAAAGATGCTCTGTGTGGCATAAAGCTGTGGAGTTAACAACAATAAAATGTCTTGATTGTCTTGAGCTGTGGTAAAACTTCAGGCACTGTGATTCTAGCCCTTTCTTCTCCGCCACTTGTTATAAATCAGTAGTTCTATTAACAGACATCATTGCTTAGTATTCAAACTGAGCCATCACGTCTGTTATGGCCCTAGCAGGGCCTGCCGTGACTTTGACCCAGTATGAGTGTGTCCTGCCATCTCTTCCGCCTTAGGTGCTGCCTTTTTTGGTACAACTGAATCTACTCAGCAATTAAACCAGATAAGTCCAAAGAAAGGAGAACTCTGATGCCAGAGAGCCTTTTATATTGGCTTGCAGGTTGTGAGGTGTGTTTGCTGTGGCTCTGTGTTACTTTCTGGTGTTAAAGCCTTTTTTTTAACTTACTATCTGGTGACCAAGTCCTGGGTCTTACCATTTTCTCCTTTCTTTCAAAGGTGACAACAACTTCTCCATCTCTCTAGTTGGATTTGTAATAACAATATTAATAAGAACAATTTCGCCTCCATGTCTCCCTTTTCTCAATTCAGACATTTTTTGTTAGTCTCCCACATCACCTGGACTTTTTAGGGAAATGTAACAACTTCACACTTGAATCTCTGTCTCTGAGGAGTTAAAAAGAACTTCACAGCTTACCCACTTGTTCCTCCAACAAGCCTAAGAGGCCTTCTTCGGTGGCACTGTCGCTTTGACAGTACTCAACAATCTGTTTGAACTCTGAAGCAAGGTAAGACTCCTGAGGGGAAGTGAAGCGCAAATGTGTTTTATCAAGGTGTTAATGTTTCATTATTCACAATGCCGATGATGGTTAATGCAGTGACTACCTGGAGATGGTAGACATGAGGATGCAGAGGCCGGTAAATATCTTTGATAGCAGCAGCTCTTTGAGCAGATGTCACACCTAGATGCTTTCGTCTGTCCACTTCCTGGGAAATCTAAACATAAACAGGGCGGACACTTTCAGTTTATTAGTAATGCAAAAATTTCTTATTTATTACCTCAGCTTCTTTTCATAAAATATTAATTCTCTAGTTATTCTCTGTTTGTTATACCTTCCTAATGAGTTAGGCTTGAATGCTTCATGGCATTAACAGGTCACTTATGAATCCCAATGATATTGATACCATCCTAAAAAGAGATGCTCCTTTCTCTTTTAAGCTGATCCAGGGCCAGCAAATTGAAGTGCACATAGATGCCACTAGTGGAGCATCAGCTGTTCTCAAAGAGCTGAAAAACATCTGCACTAAAGACATCAGAGGCAGCAGAGTTTAAATGTTAAGCTGGCTAATCGCTCACATCCAGAACTGCCATGATTTCAGCAGCAGCAGCTTAGTTTTCAGTGTTTTTTTTTTTTAAATATATCTGAACACAAATACCAGTATGTACAGTGTGCCCCAGCAAAATAGCAAAAAAAAGGTATGAATTAAATCCAGATTTCCTCTGTTATTTTCACCGGTAGCTGGTAGCCAGGTGATTATCAGCAGTTACCACGCCTACCTAGCCGCATCAGAGCCATTTTCCGTCAAAGACCTCCATTTTAGACCCACCTATAGACACGTGACTGGACAGACATCACATGCAGTAAATTTGGGCCCACGCACACAGCCGAAAAAGCACAGCAGCAACAGAGAATGAGAAGGGGCAAATCGGATTGTTGAGTGAAACGGGTGAACCAGAATTAGTTTGTAAAAATGGTGCAACTTCAGTGATGTGTTTGGTTTGGTGTTTGTCCGTCAGATACACAACAAAGCACATTTTTTGTGCATGCCGTCATTGGTTGTGTCCAAATTCATGGTCTGCATCTTCCTGAGGCCGCATTTGTAGACCGATTACGTCACAGCGACACACCGAAGGCTGTCCAAATTCGTAGACTCCTCCGAATGCAGCCGACAAATGCGTCCTCCTTTTCCCCGAATTTGAAGGATGTGTGTCCTTCGTGGCCTACCATATCCCAGAATTCAAACTCCAGTTTCCAACAATGGCGGCTGCTACTAAGTTTTAAAATTACTCATACTAATCTTTCTGGGTCACAAAATAAACTTTTAACATATTTTCAGGGGAGAAAGTAGCTGTGTAAACATCAAATATCTGCTCGGTTTATCAAGATATCGCATATTTGCAAAAGTGCTTCGACGTTTTCGGAGACGTCTGCTACCCACCAGCTCGATAGCTAGCCAGGAGCTCGAGGTTCACTGAAGCCGCCGAGAACGGCCCAACTCCCGGCACATCATTTTCAGATCACCGCAGACTTTCGCTACTCAGGTTAAACGTAATATATAAATCACTCAGACAACCTAAAAATGTTATTGTTTGGCTTTTTTCACTGTTTTATTTGTTCACGAGTAAATTGGTTTGGCTGAGATTAAAGTTATTAGATTAGATTAGATAAAATAAAACTTTATTAATCCCCCAGGTGGGTTCCTCCTTGATTTTCATACAGCTGACTAAACGTCAAACAGAAAACTGATTAAACAGAAGTGTGAGATGGTCGAGAATTTACGCCAGTGTCCTGTTATATTTTAGATAGCACAGAGCAGATGGCCGAGTTTATTACACTCCACCGAGACAGTGGTGACACTGATCAGAAGGCTAGACCGTCCAATTCCACAGCCGTTTACTTCTAGCCTACCCGACCTTCTGAGGACCCAGCCCACGTAGACCGCGAAGGCCGGGTCCTCAGGAGGATGCAGCCCATGAATTTGGACACGACTGTTATTACCGTATTTGTTGGACTAAGGTGCTCTAAATCTGGGAGTAATCTGGGTCCTAAACTCCGTCCGATTCAGGTCCCAAAGTCAAACGAACACTGCAGCATCACTGAGAGTTAAAAACTGTCTAAATTCTTTCATCTTTAATAAAACGATCAGCATTGCTGCTTTACCAGGTCTAACTATGAAGTTTATAATAATAATAATAATGGATTGGATTTATATAGCGCTTTTCTAGGCACCCAAAGCGCTTTACAATGCCACTATTCATTCACTCTCACATTCACACACTGGTGGAGGCAAGCTACAGTTGTAGCCACAGCTGCCCTGGGGCAGACTGACAGAAGCGAGGCTGCCATATCGCGCCATCGGCCCCTCTGGCCAACACCAGTAGGCAAGTAGGGTAAAGTGTCTTGCCCAAGGACACAACGACCAGGACAGAGAGCCCAGGGATCGAACCGGCAACCTTCCGGTTACAGATGCGATTCCCAACCCCCTGAGCCACAATCGCCCCGCTACATCCAGGCATCCATGAAAACAGAATTTATTACATTTAACGGAGTTAGCAGGAAGTTAGCCCGCTAGTTTCGCTAGTTACCTAAGCACGATATAGCATGTTCTGACTGAGAGATTTCTGAAAAAATTCAAACGTACAGCTCTGCTATCACTTCCAACATAAATGAAGACAGGAAACTAAACAGCAGTGATGTTTGTAAGGTTACTGAAGTTGGGCTAGCTGGTATATAATGATGTGCTACGGCAGCGGTCCCCAACCTTTTTTGCGCCACGGACCGGTTTATGCCCGACAATATTTTCACAGACCGGCCTTTAAGGTGTCGCGGATAAATACAGCAAAATAAAACTAGTACCGGTACCGAAAAAAAGAAGATTTATTCATAACACACGTGAAAATACCCAGGAAAACCGAGTTAACGGAAAAAAAACGATAACAAAATAACGCTGAAAACCAATAAAAACCCTGAAAAACATGCATTTCACACCTGAGTCTCAACTCTCGCGGCCCGGTACCGGTCCGAGGCCCGGGGGTTGGGGACCACTGCGCTACGGGATCGCTAGCAACACAGCTATGTTAGAATAACATAAACAGTGAAGCTGGAGGATGAACGCTAACACTTTTCCACTCGATAAAAGTTAACGTGAAGGTTCCTGATGGTTAGAGATAAATGCAATCGCATGGCAGGATGCTGTAAACAGACCAAACTTCAGTCAGGAGAACAACTGAAATAATCCATCCACAATAGAAGGTTAGTCATTAATATACTGCAACAACATGGGAATAGAGCAACTGTGATAGAATACAGGGCGATAGTGGCTCAAGAGTTGGGAGTTCGCCTTGTAATCGGAAGGTTGCCGGTTCAAGCCCCAGCTTGGACAGTCTCAGTTGTTGTGTCCTTGGGCAAGACACTTCACCCCGTTGCCTACTGGTGGTGGTCAGAGGGCCCGGTGGTGCCAGTGTCCGGCAGCCTCGCCTCTGTCAGTGCGCCCCAGGGTGGCTGTGGCTGCAATGTAGCTTGCCATCACCACTGTGTGAATGGGTGGATGACTGGTTGTGTAAAGTGCTTTGGGGGTCCTTAGGACTAGAAAAGCGCTATTCAAATGGCCATTTACCATTTACAACATTAATGAATCAATGGTACAGAAGTGGAGGAAGCAAGAAGAATGAGTTGAATAAAGTTTGATTTATCTGACTGCTTTGTTTCGCTTAATGTGCCTTTTAATCCCATGCACCTTATGGTCTGAAAAATACATATTTGATTTTTTTTTTTATTTGGCACACTGCAGTTTAATGTTGCAAAGCACCTCTTTTTAACTTCAGTGGATATTATACATGGTTATGCTCAGGATATGTCAGCCCATTTCTACTGGAAATGCCTTTTGGTTAAACTTTCAGCAAGGAATTTGCATTTGCACTGTTAAATTTGTATATAGCTTTAATGCACATAAAAAAAACAGCTGCTTGTTTAAGTGAAAATAAATGGATGGGGTTTTTTTTGCGCTAGTAAAGTTGTGGAATTGTATTTTGTCTCGCAAAAATTATATCGTCAGTATATCGTCAGTTATATCGTTATCGCAAATTTTCAAATATATATCGTGATATATATTTTTGGCCATATCGCCCTGCCTGACCCATTACCATGTAAATGTGTGGTTAATTCTTCAAAAATGTATTATATAAAAAAAAAAAAAAAAAAAAAAAAAAAAAAGCATTTTTAGGCATGTTAATAAAATTAATCAATTTATGCTCTTAAATACCTAAAAAGTTCAACTGGCATGGTTTTTTGTACAACGTCTGAATATTCATGTATTGACAGCGCTGTAATTTTTCACTGTTTCACTTTAAAAACATAAATCTTTGCACAGATGATGTTTAAATGTTGGTTACTGAATTTCTGTAATGAAATGTGAACTGAGGCATATTTTAAAAGGGTTATATGCTTTAATAAAAAAAATAAAAAAATAAAAAATAAAAAAAATGGGCGAGGATAAAATCTACTTACTTTTTCTGTGTTCCAGTCTCAGTAACTTTGACACAGTAATATCTGCTTCAATATCTACACCTCGGATGAAATTTCACAAGTGTTAGCTTTATTTTGATACCAAGATTGTAAGCACAGAGTTTGTAATTGCAGAGAAATAATCAATTACATTTGGGCATTGCATTTTTGAGCAGGAAGCTCAGAAACCCCTTTGGGACTTAAGAAGTTATGGTGATACTTAAGGAGGTAACACCTCAAATCTGATGAAACACCTGGCGACGCATAGTGTTTTTTTAAAAGCTGAGAAATGCACCGTATTTGATAGCTTGCTGCAAGACCTCCATTAGTGAGTTAGCACGGATTGCACCGTGCGTGGGGCTGGACGGTTCTTATCATTTTGCAGAAAAAAAGAGACTGCTAAAAATAAAAACATAAGAGGTTTTTGGACAAAGCTTGTGTTCTCCATTCTTTAAGCACTGGTTCGAGCACCGTTTAAGCACCGGCACCGTTTCCAAAGTACAGATTTGGCACCGGTATCGGATAAAACCTAAACTATACCCATCCCTACTAAACACAGGCATCTTTTACAAGTCATTCAGAATCTACTACTCTTGATGCCATAATGCTTTTTGGTTCTTAATTTATAACTGCTGCCTTAAATGTTTTGTTATTAGTGGTCCAGTGCGGTTATTTTTCATTTGATATTTTTATGTTGTTTTATTTTGCCAGTTTTAATGTAAATAAATAAGCGGTCTGCAGCAAAACTGGGTTTGGGTCATCACTTTGTCTTCCAAGACAACGACCAAAAACACATTACAGTCCAGTCAGCATTACTGACTGCTCTGTAGTCCGAATCCCATTGGAAATCTGTGGGGTGAATTAAAGACCAAGGTCCATCACAGAAGACCATCAAAACCAGAGGAGCTTGAGAGATCCTCCAAAGTAGGAGGGATTGCTCACTGTGTGAGACTTGTTGCAAACTACTACAAAGAGCTGCACCCTCTGCATCCAGCAAAAAAAGACTGTTAGCATCCCCGGCACGCTAATTATTTTGAACTTGAAAGTTTTTTGTGAAATCATTTTGTTTCTGTGTACAAAGCACAATAATGTAAGGATTTCAAATACAACTGGGATGCTTGAAACAGCTGTGTCAAAAATCCCTTGGCCTGTTTAACAGCACTTGTAAAATACAGTATACTTCTTACCTTGTTGAGCACTCCCTCAAACTGTTCATCCGTGACGCAGCCCAACTTCTTCAGCAGCTGCGCGGTAACAATTAGCAAACAATACACACCTGTCAGCTCACAAAGTTGCCATGTCACCATTTCTCATCATATTTGTATTTCATATCAAAATGTAGCAAACTGGTATCCACTCACTGCATGATAGTCCAGCCTGAACTGCTGCTCGGACACAAAACGAACATGGAGCTTGTATTCCTCCAGGAAAATGTTATCAGTCGTGAAACAGTCACAGGTATAAAACCGAGGCTTTTCTTTGCCTTCGTTCATCATTGCTGCCTGTTCAAAGATAACTGTTTAAGACACAGGGAAAAACATTACCACGGACACTACTGTCAAACGCACGCGCTGTGACGTTGCGCTCAGTGACAAATATGTCACCTCCGGTTCGACGTCCTCCAAATTAAAAGCACCATACATACATACATCCCATTCCATCCGTCAATAGCCCCTCCGTCCAAAAGGCGTCAAAAACATGAGACAGTTATATCAAATATGAACAGCCCTTATATACACTGAGCCTAGGTCCATGTTTTAATTTTTATTTTCGTGTGTGTGTGTGTGTGTGTGTGTGTGTGTGTGTGTGTGTGTGTGTGTGTGTGTGTGTGTGTGTGTATACAGTATGTCTATGTGTTTGTGTGTTGGGTGGGTGGGTGATGTTATAATCTGTAGACAAATATAAGTATTAAAAAAACAAAAAAAAACATCCACCTGGGAGTTAGATGGAGACAGTCATGGACTCGAGATGCATCAAAAAAGGGACTTATTGATTTTGTCTGTTTTCCACTGTATGTGCAGTAATGTGTCAGTTCGCACTAGTTGAAGTTATGACGCCTGTGGTTAGACTGTAATCATGAGTGTTAACAGAACTAAAGTGGTTTCAGTATAAAACTACACTTTTTAGTATGATTTTGAAGGTTCCTGGAGGAACATTGGATGCACTTGTGTCTGGATTATTGCTTAGTGAAACTTGTGGTTGACACTGAGTTCGAATGGATCATGTTCCACATGTTCCCTGAACCAGATGGTGGACAACGGTGGGATGCTGCTGACTTCAACTGAAGGAGTGGGGGCGCCAGTCACAGAGGGCTCTTACTACTCAGCCTCCATCGGAAGTTATACATCAGTTTGGTTTTTGTCCTGTATTGAATGCTTGACCACCTCTTTATCCTCTCAAGGATATTTAAGTGTGCACCAGAGTGCACAACAAGTCTGTTTTGTGGACTTGGGTCCACCTTCTGTGGGAGATGCTTTATGAATATGGGGTGTCTGCCCACTTACTGTGAGCCATTTGGTGCCTGTACAACTGCAGTAAGAGCCAGCAGTAAGTCAAACTATTTCATGGTGGGTGTTGGACTTCGCCAGGGCTGTCCTTTGTTATGATACTCTTCATAATTTTTATGGACAGAATTTTTTGGTGCAGCCAAGTGGTGAAAGGCTTCCATTTTGGTGGCCTCATGATCTCATCTCTGCTTTTTGTCGATGATGTGGTTGTGTTGCTTTTTTGAAGTCGTGGCCTCCAGCTTACAGTGGAGTGGTTCACAGCTGACTCTGAAGTGGCGGGAATGAGAATTAGCATCCTCAAGCCTAAGGGCATTTATTCTCAGCTGGAAAAGGGGGGATTGCCCACTCTGGGCCAGACACGAGTTTTTAACCAAGTGGAGGAATTTAAGTATCTTTCATCCTGCATCCACACCCACATATGTTCACAAGCTCTATCTAATGACTGAAAGAATTAGATCGCCCATTGCATGAAGGGTGGCTGGCCTCTCGTTACTTCTGCTTTAGATCTACGTCATAACTTATGCCATAACCGGATTCCCATTTTACCCTACCCAGCAACATTTTACGTAACCTGAAGTGCCCCACCCACATACCACGACCACTTGAATGGCGTGGAAGGTTGTAGTGTAGGGATAAAAGATGCTTCCGGTTACTACATAACCGGTCTAAATCAAGCTTTAAGTCAAGATTTACGATAGATTTATACTTTTTAGAGCTACGGTCAGAAGTTAAGTCATTCGAGAAAAACTGATACAAATAAACAAAAACCAACCAACAAACAATAAAAAACTTAGCAAAACTTAGCAAACTGCTACTTCCGGCTAACTTTTAGCTACGATTGTTTTGCTTTTCTTTTTTAAGAGATGTCTCTGAGTACCTACGGCTATACTTCCAGAAGGGGGTGCTAAAGAAACAATAATTGATAGCAACCACCTAAAGGACAAAGTAGAAGAAGACAGGTACAGTATTTTCATTCTGACTTGTAACTCTTGTGTTTCTGTAGTTTAGATGCTAATGATGCCGTTGGGCAAAAGGTATTTCTATGTTTAATAAGGAGCACACTGGCTGTGCTCACTTTCGTCCTGTGAAATGCTGAGCGTGGAGTCACTGCCAGTGGCTGAGGAGGAGGTGGTTGAATCCAGCTCCAACAAACTCGGAGACATTTACACGTTTGTGGCTAAAGGCAGTTTTCCTCAGACGATGAATCCGATACGAAAGAAGAATCTCAAGAGATACGCTCAGAAATTCATCATCGATGGTAGGGCTTCATTCAGTCACTCGGTTCAGCAGCGGTGTGTGTTGCTTTTGTTCACCTCCAGCAGTCAGTTTAACTCCTGGCTTCTCCCTCCCCTGATTTAAAATTTCCTTGCTAGGCTGGTATAACGTTTAGGGCATGTCTAGGTGGATCAGTAGAGATCTGCAGAAAATTCGGCTACTCACAATTCTAAAACTGATCCTCGGTGCTTGCAAAAATGAGCTCTTGGGCACTTTAGATGAAAACGATTACAGGAATAATATTCATTTTTAGATAACCTGTTTATTTGCCGAATTAAAGATAAACCACAGCTGTTTTCAGGCAGTTCGGAGTTTTGATCATGTAAATGTCTACTTTTGCTAGAGATCAAGACGACATTAAATGCCTACATTTATAATGCGGTATGGTATGACCCGGGATTAAGTTTCTCACTACATGATTCCCTGATTTATATCTGTGTTCAAGAGGGCAAGCTCTACTATGTGGGGCCCAAGAAAGAAGAGAAGAGGGAGGTGGTGATTGAGTCTGAGAGGAAGAGGCAGATTTTTCTTGACTGCCACTTCAGCGATATTGGCCATCACCTGGGCCAGAAGAAGACCGTCCACAGGATCCAGAGCAAGTACTACTGGCTGGGAATCATCAAGGACGTCGTGGACTGGGTACACACATTCCTCTGTGTATGGTGTTTGTTTGGTTTTTTTTCAAATCTGTTAGGAATACTGACAGCAGTGTCTAACTTTTGTTACCACTGTTTCAGATAAAAGTCTGTGAAACGTGTCAGCACACAGAGAGAAATAAGAACCAGTCGAGAACTATTCGGCCAATAAAAGTGGATGCACCTTGGGAAATTGTCGGGATTGACACGATAGGTTTTTGCCTCAGTTCATTTAAGAAAATTCTCTTTGATTATGTCTGCAAGATCATTTCTTTCCACAGATGTTAGGCTGACTGTGTGGTTTGTCTCTCCTCTTTGTCAGGGGCATTGCCAGAGACCCAGAGAGGCAACAAGAATGTCACGGTGGTGATTGATTACTTCACTAAATGGCCAGAGGCTTTCCCAGTGCAAAAGACAGACGTTGCCTCGGTTGCAAGATGCATCTCTAAATGCATATACAGGTTGAAAACAACTTATTTGCAGACCATGCACATGAGCAAAATTACCAAGAATTAAATACCTACAGTGGTGCTTTTCAGCCTGATGCTGATCTTTGCTCTGTTTTTAATCAGGTTCGGTGCCCCTAAAATGATAGTTTGTACACAGAATGCTGACTTCTGTGATAAGGTGAGACTGCAGCAGCAGAATCGTATAAAATAATAAGATTGAGAACAGTAGGTCAACACTACGGAGGCATGTTTTGATCTTGATTTTTAATTTTCTAGGTGACAAAGGTGCTGTTTGAAAGGTGGAGCATCACACAGAAGGTCTCTCCTGTGGACCAGCCTCAGCTCAACCCACTCCACGATTGCACAAGCCCTCTGTTGAAAGAAGCCATACTGCAGATGGTGTCGGAGAAGCAGGCAGAATGGGATGATTTTCTCGACCCTGTGCTGTTTCTGTTCAGGACATCCACCAACCCCACAACAAAGTTCACTCCTTACTCTCTCATGTTTAACAGGACAGCCAGTTTACCAAATGAGGTGAGACTGCAGGAGATAAGTGAGCTCTAAACACCTGATTGGTTTGCCATTCCTCAAACATAATTTCTTTTCACGTAGAACGCAGCAAGTCGGCTGAATCGTGACGAGCCGGAGCAGGATGTGTACTCTACGAAGGAGAAGGCCTCTGCGTACATGAGTGTCATTCAGGAGCAGCAGAACTCTGTTAAGCAGCTGGTAATTCTCATCATTTTCTTCTGTCTTCCTTAAGTGAAAATGGATGCTGGTGATCGAGTGTGCGATCGCGCGAATCCAGGCAGAGGTCAGGAAGTCTGTCATAAAACAATAGTTGCATGCTAATGAAGTTGTGTGCAAAAGTCTTGAGCCACTAAACATTCCTTATATGTTGCCAACAAGGAGCCAGATAGTCTTGTCATTTTCCTAACGTGGTCTTGAACAGCAGTTCCCCAGGCTCTGATCATTCTTCACTCATTGTCAGTTCAGCCCTTGTACCTGAATATTTGCAGGGGATTGGGTTCTGTTATATTAAGCCACTTAGTACTGATCTGTGAATCACTCAAGCATAAACAAAATGCAGCTAACTCAAGGGATGAGTCATTGTTGTGTCCGCACATAACAGACAACTTGGCAAAGAATCAACTTTAAATTGTACCTATAGGTACTTTGTTACTAGCTGTCTGATGCAAAAACACACAATTTGTGCACTCTTCTTTAGTTGCCAAAGATAACGCCTTTGACAGACGTGAAATAGTATTTTTGCACCACTAAGATGACTGACAAAAACTTGGCATATGTGGACATGTTGTGCAGTGTGTCCTAAGGAAACGGGACAAGTGGACGACAAACGATGTGGCAGGAATGAAAACAACAATCTACAATAGATGAACCGTATGAGAAAAGTCATGTCTGTAAGAATTAGAAAAATATCCCGCAAAGCTCTGACAGAGAACCTAAGAGATGTATCTGACCCATCTAACGGTCACTGAAACCTCTTCAGAAATGGTCTCAGTGGAAGGGCGACTGACAGGAAGCTATTGTTAAGGAAGGTAAATGGGGAGAAAAGGCTGAGGAATGCCAAATTCCACAAGAATTGGACTGCAGATAAGTGGCAGCAAGTATTTTGGAGTGATAGATCCAAATTTAAAATCGTAATTAGTAGAGATGGACCGATCCAATATCACGTATCGGTATCGGTCCGATACTGACCTAAATTACTGGATTGGATATCGGAGAGAAATAAAAAATGTAATCCGATCCATTAAAAACCACGAAAGCACCTCACAAAACTTGCGACATGGCGTAACTCAGCTCATAACCTCAGCACATCGGAGCAGTGTGTTCACGTGATAGAGCGGCTGTGCGAGACCTGTCGGAGGTCTGGTTGAGCATTTGTAGCCTCGCTACCAAACCGGCATTTCATCTCCGAGGAAGTTATCCCAGAGAGAAGTAAAGCAAGTGTGTAAGTTCATCTTTGAATGTTTGTAAAGCATTCCCGCGTTAAACTTAACAACCGATATGTGGAGCGACTGCCTCTTCTCTCTCCCTCCCTCTCCTGCTGCTACTTCAATCATGAAACTGATCAGTGATCAGCTGATCAGCTTTTCTGTCACGACTCGGTCTCTCTTGTTTGTTTTTGGCCCACTTCGCACCAGAAAGAGGAAACCAGCGGCTGAACAACAGCAGCACGTTTAAGCTTGATAAGCTGTTGTTAGAATTTATTTAATATTACTTTCTACACCAGGATCCTTTTCTATGTAGCTGACGGCTGGTAATTGTGCAGGGGTGGATCTAGCAAAGTTTTGCCAGGGGGGCAGGTAGGGCGTTAACAGAGATAAGGGGGCACAAAGACATACTTTTCTTTCTTATTCTCATTTAAAATGTCTAGCTTTTAATAAATAATTATCTGAATCTTACAACCAAAGTTTTAATCTGATGTAAAATGTATAGAAGTCCATTACTGTATATAGTAACTATTAAGTCTAATATACCCTAGTAAGCTATAGTACTTTTTCCTTTGGGAAGGTACCATCTGTGCAGTCTGCAATTCTGTTGTAGAAAGATGTTGAATCTATTTAATTATTGTGGAAAAATAATTGATTTCAGTGCATTTTTTTTTTTTACACGTGCATTAAATTAAAGTTGATTACGTCGATTTAGCAAATTAAACTGATCTATTAGAGAATCCCATTATAACATCCTCCATAATCTCTGTTATTAGCCTTAAATTAAGTGACAGCAAACGTGCATGGAAGCTCATTTGGTTTTTGTCTCTTTTATCCTTTGGTTCCATGTTCAGGTGTTAGCCAATATGAATGCAGCCTACAAACAAGAGAAGAAGAATGCCAAGCGCAAGTCACACAACATGTCCCCAGTGACCTTTAAAGCGGCAGACCCCATGTTTTCTCCAGGAGAAGCACCTTCACTGAAAAAAGTGAAAGAGGAGCGTTTGTATTTGACTTTTCCCGTTGAGACGGTGCTGGCCACCGAGCAGAGCAGCTCAGAGGATGTAAAGACTGAGTTAGTGTATCACTTGGCTGAGTCCGATGTAAACTGAGAAGGGTGTAGGTGCAGAAGATGTTCCGGATGTTGGTGATACTCAGGTCAGTGCAAGGCACCAAAGGTACCTGAATTATCTGGAATTTCATCCGGAATCCAACCAGCGGCCCACATCTTCTTTTACGCCCACACTCTTTTCCCCAATGAACTGTTGTTTCTCCTAAAAATCATCTTAACTTATTTTCATTTTGCAGTACTATAAAGGTATTTGTACCTTTTATTTGCTAAAATACTTTACAAATAAAGGTGTTGTTTCATTTATGTATACTAGATGTGTAGTTATTATTAAAGCCTGACCAATTTGTCAGTGGAAAATTGTTATCCGATCATCACTCATTGATATCGGCATTTACAACAACAGATAAATGAAAATTTAAGAAGTAAAAAAAGAGAAGAGAGAAACACCCTTTCACCGTGTTACGAGTGTCGATATTGCATTGTTTGTCCACCAGAGGGCACTCTACACCTTGTTGCAAGAGTTCCTGGTGATTTAAAATGTATATCATCTTTGAAAAATATGCTGGCTCTACTGCACAACACACAAACTACAAAAACAAATGTCTCACTGAGCTAATAAGTTTATAAATATTCAAATTTGTTGAATTAGTCATAAGTAATAATAGAATTTTGGTTTCTAAACGTGAGCTCAAATAGTAGTTATTTCACTTTAGTTTTAATCCATCCATTCTCTTCCACTTATCCTTGTCAGGGTCGCGGGGTGGCTGGAGCCCATCCCAGCTACCACAAGGTACCAGTCTATCACAAGGCTAACACACAGAGACACTCACATTCACACCTATTACCAGTTAACCTAACCCCACTAACTGCATATCTTTGGACTGTGGGAGGAACCGGAGTACCCACAGAGAACCCACGCAAACTCCACACAGAAAGGCCACGTGGTTGATTCGAATTGAAGACCTTGCTGTGAGGGAGCAGTGCTAATCACCCCGCCACCTTCCTTGTTGTCTTAGTTTTGATCTCTTCCAATAAATCACAGATATGTATGAAAGTCACTATAATTTCAAGAATTTCTGTTTAATTCACTAAATAACAAAAAGATCACAGTGACTGTAAAGTTGACTTTCACAAGCTCAAAAGTCAGTGGACAAAGTAACACAAACACCAAGATTCTTTAAAACTCTGATGCCATCTTTCAGTCCGATATGACCACAGCTGGGAGGGTTTGCTAGGCTTCAGTTGGCTTGAGATTACCTTAAGAAGCTCTGTGGTGACTCACATGATAGATGAGATGACCTAAAACCCAATGCAACAACAACCTGTTAGTAAGTCATTAACTTACTGATGGTAATTAACTGATAGTAACTTAGCAAGTCATACCTTTGACCCACCAACCCAGTGATGTCATATTGGTGTCAGATGGCACTGCACATGCTCTAAAAACAGAAGCTTAAAAGACTGATTGTTTTAAATCTAGCTTCACAAACAGAGTGATACATGTTATGTTCCGTGTCCACTTTAATTGAAAACTGGGAGGAGCCAATCTGGTCATTTTCAGCGAGACTTTATGGCAACATCCGTAAAGCTAAAAGGAAAGATGTGTCACTCTGTCTTCTTTCCTGTAACTTTAGCCATTTAAAAGCGGGTTTCTGTATTCTGCAGAACACGAGTGGGCATTCTTTAACCATCAGACGTTATTGGCTTCGTATTCGGGTTAGGGACATGTGAACCTCTTGAGTAGAAAAACACAAGATAGCAAAAAAGATGAACTGGTGGTAGAAACGCTCACTAGTGTGCCGCAGAGAATCACTGCCTGCTCTTAATCTTCTGTAATCTAGACGAGCTTCGATGCCGGCGTCTTCTTGAACGCCGGTATCGAAGTTCATGTATTCGTTACACGAACTTGAGTCAGTTTGGGTTGTAATGCATGTGTTTGAGGACAACATTGAATAAGGAGAGGGGTTTCAGTGAGTTACTGAATGCTGTCGGGGCTGGACAGTAACAAGATTTAACACGGAAGTGTAACGCAACGCAGCTGACCGCCCTCAAGAAGCTAATTCACAAAGCTAGCCAACAATGTAGCAGGATATGTGTTACAGTAATGTTGCGGCATGGCTGGACAATCATTAACAGTGTAGTGACGTCCTAAATGCTGGTAGTTGTAATAAGACTACTTGATATTTTCTGTGCAGCTGCATAAAACGGCAAAAGACCGGAAAGAATAACTAAAATAATCCGGTTTTGCTGAGTGTTTGTGTTCTTGTCTGGTGTATGTTTTGAGAAACTTTTCTCACATTTTATTCAAACCGCTGCTGCACTGTAACCGATCATTTCTCAAGCCGCTGTTTGCTGCTTTGTGCCGGTGCTGCTCTCTGTTCTGATAATCAGCATGGGAATCAACGTGGCTGTGGGCTGCATCGTGTCATACGTCCTCCTGGATGTTGTCACCACCACTGTCCTGTACGCACATGGATCACAGCTGAGCACCTTCACAGAGGATGCCCTCAACTTTAATATCCTTCAGTCTGCACTGGACATCTGGGGGACAGTGCTGCTCCGAGCCTCCCTCCTGCTGGGAGCCTCTTTAGGGGTGACATGGAACAAGGTGGACGGCCCGCAGAGGGTTGCTAAATCCACCAACCTTATTCTCTTCATCTGTCTGATCGTCATCACCTATACATTGGTCAAGCTGCTGATGCTGACTGAGGTGAGCATCAGTCACCAGCCCTGGCTCTTGAGCCTGATATGTTGGACTTGTGCCTCTTCTCTGGGAGTAATGCTGCTCTGGAGGTGGCTGGGGAAGGAGCCGGAGTCTGAGAGCAGCAGTAGTGGTAGAGGAGCAAGGGGCCGTGAGGACACTGAAAAGCTGGTGGAGACAGTTGGCGAGGAGGAGCAGGAGTTGGGCTCTGAGAGAAAGAAGGAGAAGGATAGCAGCTCGGGGGCCACACTGGGACGCCTGCTGAGTTACTGCAAAAAGGATGCTGAGCTGCTCTCTGTTGCTGTCCTCTTCCTCATCATTGCTGCTGTGTGTGAGTGTCCTTAATGTCACATTATTTACTGCTGTCTGTTATAAAGGATTTAGACACACTGCCCCAATGCAACTGACAAAACAGTGAAAACAGACACAGTCTGCAGGTTCTGACTACGCTACTCATGCCACATTACACAACACTTTTTAATTACAGATAAGTGCTATGGTAGAAAAACAAGTGTGTTCTTTTCAATATGTTCCAATTGTTGATGCTTTCTGTCATGGAATTATTAAAAGGACCCCTAACTCGCTCATATGGATCCCAGTTCCTAAAAGACAAATGTTTTTTGTCATAAAGCCCAAAGATATTGATCAGTATATTCATCTACATTACTAACCAGAAGCCTCACCCACCTGCTGTTCAAACCTTCTGTTTTAAAGGACTAGCCAATCAGAAGAAAGTTGACTTAAGCGGTGCCTGTGCCAAGGCCCTGTATATTAAACGCTGGGTTTCATTTCAACTGTGAAGCATACAGAGCGTCTCTATTAGAGTCCAAGAATAAAAATAAAGGAGCTGGAAATGGTATATTTGGTGAATGCCAATAAATGTCTACACCTACATTAATAGGTCATAGTAACTCTAAGGCTCATTATTGTTTGTAACAGTGGGCTGAATGCCAGAGCCTCCAACAGCACTCACGGTTTTATCAGTTTCATCAATTCTTTAATTTATGGAATATCATTAAATACACACATTTCATTCAAATCATTTTGGAAGTTTGCTCATTTTCTTTGAAGTGCAATATAAAAATTTGAGGTATTTTCTGTACTCGTACATCTAAACTATGCATTTGTCCATCCATCCATTGGTTTTGTGCTGCTTAAAAAGCGATTACAGGGGCAACAGTCTGAGCAGAGACGCCTAGAACTCACTTTCCTCCACCTCAGCCTCCAGCTCTTTCACAAGGATATCCCAAACCAGCCAAGAGACATAATTTGTCCAGCATGTTCTTGGTGCACCCAGGGATCTCTTTCTTGTTGGGAAAACAAGAAACGCCTCATATTGGAGGTGTTCAGGAGGCATCTTAACTAATCTCCCCTTGCCTGAACTGCTCCCCAGGAACTGAGCATCTGAGCTCTAAGGGTGAGCCCAAACACCCCGAGGTTCTGTTCCTAAATGTTAGAAAAACATTTGGGACAACGGGAGTCCCAAATGTCCCAAAAAACAAAAAAACGCCCTCACTAAGAATGTACAGTGACCTTATTTTTCACTCAGATTTAGAATTGAATAAAAAAAAGCATGGAGCATGGAGGTTACCACTGTTGCCGCACAGCAAGAATGTCCTGAGTTCAATTCTCCATCAGGCTGTGGTCTTTCAGTGTGGAGTTTGCATGTTCTCCCCGGGTACTCCGGCTTCCTCCCACAGTCCAAACACATGCAGCTTGTGGGGATAGGTTAACTGATCAATCTAAATTGCCTATAAGTGTGAATGTGAGCATGAATGGTTGTCTGTCTCTGTGTGTTAGCCCTGCGACAGACTGGCGACCTGTCCAGGATGTACCCCGCCTCTCGCCCTATGACAGCTGGGATAGGCTCCAGCACACCCCGCCATCTTGAAAGGGATAAGCGTAAGCGAATGGATGGATGGATAAAAAACAAATTAAATAAAATTGAATGCTCAAGTTGTCACAAAGCCTTTATGTATGGATCATCAGTTCAACTTAGACTTTAAAAAACATTAAGTAATGATGACTCTTTGCTTTCAGGTGAGGCTTTCATACCGTACTACTATGGGAAAGCCATAGACAGTATTGTGGTTCACCAAAGCATGGAGTATTTTGCCAAACCTGTGATCATACTTGCAGTACTCGCCGTAGCTAGGTGAGCATCTGCAGTTGTAGGTTTTAATTTTTGTTTTTTATGTTTTGTTTACATCTTGTTGTAAATTACACAGAGGAATGCATTGTGCTTATATACTGAGATGATCCTTGGCAAAGCTGCTTGCTTTGTTTAGATGATGACGTGTGTTAAATGCCAAATCA
Source organism: Simochromis diagramma (assembly GCF_900408965.1). Lineage (NCBI taxonomy): Eukaryota > Metazoa > Chordata > Actinopteri > Cichliformes > Cichlidae > Simochromis > Simochromis diagramma. The sequence goes on along the minus strand of NW_024387197.1, from coordinate 2,346,641 downwards.
CAGAACTGCTTCATGGCAGTCTTTTCTCTCTCCTCAGTTCACTTGCAATCGGAGTACGAGAAGGTGTCTTCACCCTGACGTTTGCGAGATTAAACCTTCGTCTCAGGAACCATCTTTTCCGAACCTTGATGAGGCAGGAAATTGCCTTTTTTGATGACAATCACACAGGTGATGTTGAACGTGAGTTCCTGTGCACACATCTTTCCCTTCCATTGATCCGTTCTAATGTTATTCCACGCCCATGTAACCCTGCAGGTGACATCCTTTCACGTCTGTCTGCTGACACCACCCAGGTGAGCGACCTCATCTCCCAGAACCTCAATGTCTTCCTGGAGAACGTTGTTAAGGGCGTTGGCTTCTTCATCTTCATGTGTGGCATGTCCTGGAAGCTCACACTGGTGACAATCATGGGATTCCCTTTCATTGGTCTGATCTCAAAACTTTATGGTGAATACTACAAGGTAAAGTAGTTTTGTCTGAATGTTAATTTCTTTATAGTTTGCTTCCAAGAAGTCAGATATTATTGTAATTTTTTTAAAGTGGTCTTGAGAAATAGTTATTACTGTTGTTGAGTATTGCAGCATCAACAGTGATCAAGTCAAAGGGAAATGACAACGGAGGCAAAATGTCCTTAACATTTTGGAAACTTTGTTCCACATTAGGGAACGCGGCAAAACCTTTCCTCATGGGTGCCATTTTTGTTGGGGTACATTTTCTCTCTCAGGGGCGTGATGACGCAGCATACGTGCTTCCTTGTGGTGACAAATAAAATACTGTCTCTCTGTTAAACAACAATAACCATAATACAGTTCAACACATTGTACAACATGAGTACACATAGGGTGACCAACCGTCCTCTTTTCCCCGGACATGTCCACTTTTCACGTTCTGTCCGGGGGGATTTTCGAGATGGATGAAAATGTCAAGGGTTTTCCTATAGACATACAGAGGACCCATATGTGCGACTTCGTCCCGAAGTAAGTGGTTGTTCCGCGCTCACAGACGGGACAGAGTGCGCAGCGGCGCGCTGAAAAGATGCCACAAGATGCCAAAGCGCAAGTGCATCTTTTCAGACAAACTGCAAAACAAATTTCCCTTGTACCATCCCTCAGAATAAATGGGAGGCGGAGTCCACTGTGTGCAGAGCTGGCAAATACGTTTGTGTGTCTAACAAAGGTTTAAAAAACGTATAAACAGTGGTGCATATAAGTGGTCCGCAGGTGCGCATTCGCTGTCAAAATAAAAGACGCGCACCAGATAAGAAGTTGCAACGCGCGTTCGCGTACATATAAAAGGCACTGTTTTTGTTCGCTAGAGTGGGATTTTCACGGCATATTCTGCACCAAATCTTTGTGCGTTCATCATTTGTTTGAAGCCAGCTCACCTCCTGCAACCACTTTTCTGAGAATACGCAGTTCTTTTTGCGGTTCGCACTCCTTCTGACATTTCTTTGGAGGTGGAGGAACACCAAAGTAATTGCTTAAAGGAGCTTGCTTCTTCGACATCTTTAAGAGTTCTAAACAAATGTCTGTCTTCCTCCAGAAAATCTTATGTACGCAAACGTGCGTTGCAACTTCTTATCTGGTGCGCGCCTTTTATTTTGACAGCGAATGCGCACCTGCGGACCACTTACGTGCACCCTGCATATAAAGGCTGTGCGAGGCGAAAATTCATCTAGTAAGTTGACGGAGTTCTTTGTTACACCTGGGAAAAACGAGGATGTTGTTGTGTCTGCAGCAGAAGGTGCACTGGCATTTCATACTATGAAGCGTCACAATAGCTACAGATCCATGGATTGCACTAGTGTGTTGCTAAAAAAAGAGAAGCATTTCCAGACTTTAACAAAGCCAAAAAGTGCCTGCACCAAGACTGAAGCTATTGTCAATGGTGCCATAGTGCTACATTCAGTTGAAGTCACTCTTTGAGATCTTCATAAAATCCAGTACTGTGGCATTTCTCAGACTTACCAGAGAATATATTCCCAATCATACTTTGACTGGAAGAATGGTGGCATGCAAAGAAAATTAATTGAGGTTAGAAACGCGAAATGACACAGCAGACACCATTGCGCATTACCTCACTGGTCATTTTTCTTATACAAAGGAGGCATTATTACTGTAACGTTATTTAATTCTAGAGGTTTTTGAATTATTTTTTTGCACTTCTTGACTTGTAAAAGCCTATAAGACATTTTTTTATTTCACCACTCATTTACTGCACAGAGAAGGCATTATTTAAATGTGTTAAAATTTTCTTTAAGCAAACAGTATTATTAAAAATCTTCATGACTGGGCCAAGTGTCCTCTTTTTTGGAAATCAAAATATGGTCACCCTAGTACACACAATGTATATCTTAACAACAGTAAATGTAATGTCAGGTATTTGGATGAGCTGCTCTGTTATTTTTGGTTAAAAGTAGTTCTCTTTTCTCAGTGTGGGGATTAGTTTTTACGAAGAAAGCTACAGTTAATCTGTTGTGCATTCAGAGAGAGTATAGTGTACCTGTATTATTGTCAAAACAGTGACTTTGTGATTGTCTACTTGTGACACATCTCGGGGACATGTGTAGATTGTAAAAGTGTGATAAAGGACCTGACACACACTGGATTTCCGTGCTCATGCAAGTGTTTATTTGTGTTTCAGCAGCTGATTCTGTTGCTTCAGCACCAGAGTACTGGGAAACAGTCACTCCCTTGTAGGGATGTGCGATATGACCAAAATTTCATATCTCGATATATAGTGTTGGGAAGGTTACTTTTAAAATGTATTCCATTACAGAATACAGAATACATGCCCCAAAATGTATTCTGTAACGTATTCCGTTACGTTACTCAATGACAGTAACGTATTCTGAATACTTTGGATTACTTAATATATTATCATGCTTTTTACAACAACGTGAATGTACTATTGCTGTGTGATTTATTACTATTACTGAAGGTCCGCGACTCCGAACTGTAGTAAAGGGACCTCTGACTAATACGGCGGGGTCCCTGTCGGCTCGTAGCCGAAAACTAGCTTTACTTGTTGTCTGGGTCAACTTTTCTTGCGAGAGACGGAGAGAGGCGTTGAAAGACTGCTCCAACGGAACTTATTGTTTTCGGAGGAAAACACGAACACGGTGTACAGTCGAGTCTTAATAGCTTACTTACAACTGGGCTCGTCAGGCACTCTTCTTGGCTGAAGTGGTTATTATTATATTTACATGCTTCCAGCTCCCGTTTTTCCTCGATGACAACTCGTACTTTTCCACTCCCCTTTTTCTCCCTCCTCGCTCTCACAGACCCATAACGTGTATGGCAGTCCATTCTCCCTGCAACACGGACTACACTGCCCATGATGCTACATTCTTTAGAGCTATGCTTGTAGTAGGGGTGCAACGATATTCGTATCGATATTGAACCGTTCGATACAGTGCTTTCGGTTCGGTACGCATATGTATCGAACAATACAACATTTGTAATTTATTTTATCAACTTTCCTTCTGACGATGCTGTCTGTGTTGAGCGCTCAGTGAATCTGCGTTCGACTACTCCGCCTAGGCTGCACTGTCGAGCGCAGATCCACTGAGCGCTCAACACAGACAGCATCGTCAGAAGGAAGAGCGCAGGGCAAGCTAGCAAGACAGAAGTTAAGCTCTCCTTGCAACATTCAGATCTGGCGTTTGGAATTATTTTGGTTTTCATGTGACGTATGACCCTGAAGGTAAGCGAGTCATGGACTAAAGTAAAACAGTATGTTGGATGTGCCATGCAATGCTCAATTACATGGGTGGGAACTAGTGTGTTAGCGCAGTTAGCTCGTTAACGTGTTGGCCATCTAGCCCCATGCACGGGGCGATCGGCGGTAGCTCGTTAACGGAGATTTGCCGTGTTGTGGCGTTAAGGTCATTTCAACGAGATCAACCTGAAAGCACTAATGGGAATACAACGAATCTGACTGCACATTTACGCCGACATCATCCTAGTGCAAAGACAAAAACAACAAGCATGCTACTAACTTTAGCCGAGTCATTTAGACAGCTGTTAGCACATGATTCTCCTTATGCTGCTGAGAATATAGCCCAGAAGAAGCGGATAGTATAGCTTTTATTTTGGAAAGAGACATTTCTCTGTAATAAACTCTCTTTTCCAAAGATGAGTGATTCCTCAATCAGATACAGGGCTTGCAATATCGCTAGCTCGACGTCCCGGAGCTAGCGATTTTTTCAGTCGGGCTACCAAAATCTATCTCTTCCCTGCCCGTCGGGCTATTGTAGGAAAAATATATGTCAATGCTTTTGCATTCTTTCAGAAATGTAGCTGGGTAATTATGTCATTGGCATCGGTGAGCCACTGTCAATATGTGACATATTGTAATCGCGTTTGAATTTGCGCTTGTTTTTTTGCTTTCACTTTGCAATCGTGCGAACTGTGTATAGAGAGCGACAGCACTGATCTGTGAGTGATGATAATTTGTGCACCAATTCCTCTGACATCGTCTTATTAATCGTTAGCTTACTATGCAAACATGACAAGTGAAATCTCCCGCAGCTTAAACATGTGAGAGGTTGATCGCGCAGAGAATCGCTGAGCATTATGTGAGTGCGTGTGTAAAAGCAGCAGGATATATATTTTAGTTCTGCTGAGCCAAATAAGACAGGTCAGGGTGAAGAAGTGACAGCCAAAGAAAAGCTTACCACAAAACGGAGAAGTTATGACAAATCAGACTATAAGGCAAAAAGAAAGTGCAGCTTTATGGTTTCATGGACAAAATAATTTCTGTGGCTGCAATATGACCAGGGCTGCACATAAGTGGTCCGCAGGTGCGCATTCGCTGTCAAAATAAAAAAACACGCACAAGGGTTAGGGTTAAATTTAAAAACTGTACTTTTGAGTTAAAATATATATTTATAATTTTAATAAATGACAAATTAAAAAGGCATGAACATTTTTTTTGTATCGAAAAAATATCGAACCGTGACACCAAAGTATCGAACCGAACCGAACCGTGAATTTTGTGTATCGTTGCACCCCTAGCTTGTAGCATTCTGCCTGTTAGCTTAGCACAACAACAACAACAACGAAAAGGCGCTCTCTCACCCAGGAAACACACAGTCGCAGAGAGAGAGAGAGCGTCGCCCTGTAACCATGGCAACCGTAACGCTGCCGCCTGGAACAACAGAACGTAGCTGTCAAACAAAACCCAAACAGTCCTGACCCGCGACAAAATGAAACAGGAAAGTACCGCAGTGTAATCCATTTATTTCAACAAAGTAACTGTATTCTGAATACCACCTTTTTAAACGGTAACTGTAACGGAATACAGTTACTCATATTTTGTATTTTAAATACGTAACGGCGGTACATGTATTCCGTTACTCCCCAACACTGCCGATATAAGACATTTATCGTCCCGACAACGGTATATATCACAAAAATTTTACATTTTCTGTAAATTCCATGAATGTCGGGCAACTCGATTTGCATGAGTTTTTTTTTTTTTTTTTTAGCTGGTCGTGTACCTGGAGTCAGGTGTTTTGACCAATGCATGAAACCTTACATTTTTAGACATTTTCTTTGTGAGTATTTATTACATGGTGTGCTGCGGGGAAAAGCCGGTTCTAATGTTTGATTCGAAGGTTTATTTTTTAGCACCTGATGGCTATTTCTTGCTTCTCATCTGTACACTCTGCGTACTCTTTCACGTGATTCAGTTTATTTTGAAAAATCTCAACAGGATCTTCAGATTTATTGTGAAAGGTTTATGTGGAAAATAAAGAAGCGGAAGACGGAGCCACGCGATGGTTTTACGTTGTTGTTGCAAACGTCAACGCATAAAAACAGTCGCTTGCCCGTCCGGAGTGTGGTTATGTTAAATATAAGAGAAAGAGAGAACTTTAAGAACTTCTACACTGACCATCAAAACGATAAAAAAAAAAAAATGCCGTAAAAAGTTGATTTTGCCACAACACGAAACAAATGATAGCGTAATATGCAACGATTGACGTTTTCATATCGTTATCCGATATATATCGTTATATCGAACAGCCCTACTCCCTTGCAGCTCCATTTACTTCCTCCTCTGTCAGCGGCACCGCAGTCACTAGCTGTGTCCCAATTAAGAGACCGCGCGCTTGAAGTACTCACACTACGAGTACTACGTACAGTGCGTACTATAAGTATGAGAAGTGCGGAAGTGAGAGGCTTGTGAAATGGGAAGGTCTAGCCTTCATCGTGCTGTTCAGGTTGCCTAGCAACCATGATACTAACCGCGAGAAACGTTTCCAATAGCATTGTGTGACATAAATGAAGGAGAAAAAATGTTTTGTTGGTCATTCATTTTTGTCATGACATCCCTTTGATTAGTTGAGTATCTGAGGCTGAGACCACAGGACTGTAAAACGTGATTGTTGGGCTTCATTTCTGTACTGAACAGTCATTTTAAGATTAGCTAGTAAATAACAATTAGCTTATGTTGTTCATGAGACTAAAGTCATCTCACTTTGGTAATGTGTATATATATATATATATATATATATATATATATATTAGGGGTGCAACGATACACAAAATTCACGGTTCGGTTCGGTTCGATACTTTGGTGTCACGGTTCGATATTTTTTCGATACAAAAAAATGTTCATGCCTTTTTAATTTGTCATTTATTAAAATTATAAATATATATTTTAACTCAAAAGTACAGTTTTTAAATTTAACCCTAACCCTTGTGCGTGTTTTTTATTTTGACAGCGAATGCGCACCTGCAGACCACTTATGTGCAGCCCTGGTTATTTAGCTCGTCATATTGCAGCCACAGAAATTCTTTTGTCCATGAAACCATAAAGCTGCACTTTCTTTTTGCCTTATAGTCTGATTTGTCATAACTTCTCCGTTTTGTGGTAAGCTTTTCTTTGGCTGTCACTTCTTCACCCTGACCTGTCTTATTTGGCTCAGCAGAACTGAAATGCTTTTACACGCTCACTCACATAAGCTCAGCGATTCTCTGCGCGATCAACCTCTCACATGTTTAAGCTGCGGGAGATTTCACTTGTCATGTTTGCATAGTAAGCTAACGATTAATAAGACGATGTCAGAGGAATTGGTGCACAAATTATCATCACTCACAGATCAGTGCTGTCGCTCTCTATACACAGTTCGCACGATTGCAAAGTGAAAGCAAAAAAACAAGCGCAAATTCAAACGCGACTTCAATATGTCACATATTGACAGTGGCTCACCGATGCCAATGACATAATTACCCAGCTACATTTCTGAAAGAATGCAAAAGCATTGACATATATTTTTCCTTCCTACAATAGCCCGACGGGCAGGGCAGAGATAGATTTTGGTAGCCCGACTGAAAAAATCGCTAGCTCCGGGACGTCGGGCTAGCGATATTGCGAGCCCTGTATCTGATTGAGGAATCACTCATCTTTGGAAAAGAGAGTTTATTACAGAGAAATGTCTCTTTCCAAAATAAAAGCTATACTATCCGCTTCTTCTGGGCTATATTCTCAGCAGCATATTAAACATATCAGGTCCCCATAAGGAGAATCATGTGCTAACAGCTGTCTAAATGACTCGGCTAAAGTTAGTAGCATGCTTGCTTGTTTTTGTCTGCTTCCACTTGTCTTTGCACTAGGATGATGTCGGCGTAAATGTGCAGTCATATTCGTTGTGTTCCCACTAGTGCTTTCAGGTTAATCTCGTTGAAATGACCTTAACGCCACAACACAGCAAATCTCCGTTAACGAGCTACCGCTGATGCCGTGCATGGGGCTAGACGGCCAACACCTTAACGAGCTAACTGCGCTAACACACTAGTTCCCACCCATGTAATTGAGCATTGCATGGCACATCCAACATACTGTTTTACTTTAGTCCATGACTCGCTTACCTTCAGGGTCATACGTCACATGAAAACCAAAATAATTCCAAACGCCAGATCTGAATAAGAATGGGGGAGGTTCAATTTGCCATGTTGCAAGGAGAGCTTAACTTCTGTCTCGCTAGCTTGCCCTGTGCTCAGTGAATCTGCACTCGACTGCTCCGCCTAGGCTGCACTGTCGAGTGCAGATCCACTGAGCGCTCAACAAAGACAACATCGTCAGAAGGAAAGTTGATAAAATAAATTAAAAATTTTGTATTGTTCGATACATATGCCTACCGAACCGAAAGCACTGTATCGAACGGTTCAATATCGATACGAATATCGTTGCACCCCTAATAAATATATATAAAAAAAAAAAAATATATATATATATATATATATATATATATATATATATATATGTATATGTATGTATATATATATATATATATATATATATATATATATATATATATATATATATATATTACATTACAGCAGTGAGCTTGAACTCTGGGTCAAAGTTGCAGTTATTTATATTTCCTATCACCTTAAATCGTCACTCAAAGACAAGTACCTTTCACAGTGTATATACAGATGTATTATACATAAGAGACAAATATTGTTCGTTTAATATGTTGGCATTACATTACCTTTGGCTCAGTGCTTACATATATGTGTAAAAAGAAAATGTACGAGCTGTGAAAACTGTTTCTGATAGAATGAAGAGTAGACTGATATATTAAATATTCCTTTATTGGGTGAGAAAATCAGACCATGTCATAACTGCTTTAAGTCACACAGAATAGATATCAGAGCCTTAAACAGGCTGACTTCTGCTAAATGGGTCTAACTGGGCAGAAAGTATACAAACACATAACATCCTTATAGAATATGATGTAACACTATAGATCAACTTACCTCAGAATATATAAAGCATATAAACAATTACAGCAATATGATGCAACAAACACAGCAGTGCTACTGATCCAAAATACTCAAAGCTTCATAGAACTGAAACAAACATTTATTTTTAGATCCATTCTGCTGCTGATACATACTTTAGGTTTCTGAACATTAAACTGGTTGCTGCCTTTCATAGTGTGTAACTTGAAGGCCCTGAGTACTTTCTCCCACACTGAAAACACTGGAATGATAAAATTATTTGAACATTACCTAATAAGACTGATTCAGGACAGACAATTAGTTATTTTAAACTTTTCTAGCAGTCCTTCACAAACAGGGAGCAGTCTGTCTATTCTCTCCATCTGTCAGCTGCTGCTGGCTCTTCCTCCTCCTCTTCCTCACACACTGCTGAGTTTGTCCTGGTCAATCATCAGGGGTGACATAATATTCAGTACTTACTTTTGACAGTTCACTCTTCGGCCGCTCCCTTCTTGCCGCAAAATACGGCAGACGGCAGAAGCAGAGAGGCCGAAGAATGAACTGTCAAAAGTAAGTACTGAATATTATGTCACTTATTTATGTGCAAATGTTTAATAATGAAGAACATTAACACATTACTGTTGGCCACATGTCAGCAGAGTTATGTGACATTAGCGATGTTTGTACTTTGGTAATTTGGTTTTAAAGCCTTTACTTTAAAATATACGCAGTTCAATAGTCGACATTAATCTTACAGAGAATGTGATGATTTTATGTATACGGTAATTAAAGTCAGTCATATATCCACAAACACAACAAGCTGAAAGTCAGTGAATGTTGCTCAGTTTGCAGTCCTGAATATCACGGCAGGATTCACTGCACTGTTAATGTTAGCTATGTTATATTGCTGCCTCTGTTCGGTGGTGTCGAGCCAAACGGACTTTAACGTGTGTTTGAACGAGCTGACGGTTCACTCGTTAAGCTGAAAGAAAGATGCTTTAATCACAGGAGTCACACATGTGTCCACTGTAACATCTGGGAACTCTTCTTGTTTAGCACTCGTAATAACACAAACACTAATCCTCCTTCTCTTGTGCTGTTTTGTAGCAGTGTCTACACCTGAGACTGTCACCTGTCTGTCTGACCCAGAGTTCACCTTTAATGGTTTTTCAAAGAACCTTTTTAAAAAGGGTTCTTTAAAGAACCATTTTAAAGAAGCTTTTTTGAAATGGTTCTTTATTTCAAAATAAAATGTATCATAAATCGAATTTGAGTAGGGTAAAATAAATACGAGCACAGCATAGACATATATTAATGGTTTATTGCCATTTTGTAGTATACCAAAAGACACAAAGGCATTTTAACCCTCAGCACCACATCACTACTAATACATGTCACATATTAGTCATTTAAACAGTAATAATTAAACATTTTTACTATACTATAAATAAATATATATAAACACTATATCTATAGATAACACAACAATTAATACATGTATTGTTTAATTAATAAAACATCAGAAAGTGATAAAGACAGATTAGAAATAGCAATTGCTTCATAACAGACCGATAGATCAACACATTTTCATCAGCAGATGTTTGCATGTTCAGTAAAAAAATATTTCAACAAGTTTTTGATTAAAATTATCAATGAACTTCAGCCTTACCTTATGTAAGGTAAGTTTCATGTTGGACTCATGGTCCTATGTTAGTCCAGTTTAGGATAATGTCTCTGACGTATGTATCATATCAAATATATGTCATATCAAAACAACCCCACACCTGCAGTTGTTTCAGTTTTTCACAGGTGTTTCCTGTCAGCTGGTCATCCTCACTCAGGTGGACATCCATATCAGCCAACCAAACCTCCCTTTGTGCTTCAAATCCCTCCCACTCTGAGACAAGGAGCTGAGAGAGAGAAAACAAGGGTCAATTATAAAGAAGAGAGAAAAGTGAAACCCTCCTCAGAAGGTCTTACTCGCATACCTGCAGTTGACCTGTGATGGACTCCTGTTTGGCGTTCACGTCATCCCAGCGGCGGCCCCACTCCCTTGCTGCCACCAGCAGCCGAGTCTGCAGGGTGCCCTGGAAGAGCTGAGTTAATGTTCGACTCCTCCTGGTCAGGCGGGCTAGAGACCACACCCCTGCTACAAAAGAATCTCTGACACTATTCCCGGACAGGCCCTCTATTATTTACGATTAGATAACTTTTATATTTTCTTCTGTTCTTTCCAGAGTCTGGCCAAAAAGGTGCAAACAACCCTCGCAGAGGCCAATAAAGTTGCAGAAGAAACCATCTCAGCCATGAGGACGGTGCGGAGCTTTGCCAACGAGAATGGAGAGGCCGATTCCTATTACGCCAAACTCTTAGTCATGTTCCAGTTCAACAAAAAACAAGCCCTGGCCTACGCTTGCTACATGTGGTCCAGTTGTGTAGGTATCTGCAGTTACCCTTTACATAATTCATCTGCATGGTTTATTTAGTGGTCTCTGTTTTAACCTTACAGCAAGGGATTTTTTGTGTGTTTTCCAGGTCTCAGAGCTTGCTCTCGAGCTGGCTATCCTCTACTATGGAGGCCACCTTGTGATTACTAATCAGATGAGTAGCGGCGCCTTGGTATCTTTTTTCCTATACATGCTCAACCTCGGCGAATGTCTTGAGGTATTTCATCTATCATTCTCCACAGGTCGTTTGTTTTCTGTTCTGAAGACATGGCAATGAATCCATGTTGTCTTCACTTTGCAGAGCATTGCATCAGTGTACACGGGCCTCATGCAAGGAGTTGGAGCTGCTGAGAAGGTTTTTGAGTATCTGGATAGGAAACCCGAACACCCCTCTGATGGCACAGAGGCTCCGGAGACATGCGCCGGTCTGGTTGAATTTAAAGACGTCACGTTTGCCTACCCGACACGCCCTGAAACTGATATTCTCAAGGTTTGTCCTCAGGGATCCTGAACAGCTGAAGAAATTATTCACAAGTGGTCTGTTTGACTCATGGTGGTAGAGATGAGGGCAGCTTACTGGAAGATTGCAACAATATAACCAACTAAATGAGGGTGAAGTTAGGATACGGTTGACATTATGTCTGCTTAGTTTGAAATGGGTCTTTTTGCAGGGGGTGTCATTCCTCTTGCGTCCCGGAGAAGTGACTGCCCTTGTGGGACCTTCAGGCAGTGGGAAGAGCTCCTGTGTGAGTCTTCTGGAAAATTTCTACCTTCCTCAGCAAGGCCAGGTGCTGCTGGATGGAAAGCCTGTTCAAAGCTTTCAGCATGACTACCTCCACTCCAAGGTTAGTCAGTGTATAAGACATTTTCATGTGTAATCTTTGTATTATTTATTTATTTATATATATATATTTATATATATATATATATATATATATATATTTATTAGGGGTGCAACGATACTCGTATCGATATTGAACCGTTCGATACAGTGCTTTCGGTTCGGTACGCATATGTATCGAACAATACAAAACTTTTTATTTATTTTATCAACTTTTCTTCTGACGATGCTGTCTGTGTTGAGCGCTCAGTAGATCTGCGCTCGACAGTGCAGCCTAGGCGGAGTAGTCGAACGCAGATTCACTGAGCGCAGGGCAAGCTAGCGAGACAGAAGTTAAGCTCACCTTGCAACATGGCAAATTGAACCTCCCCCACCCTCATTCAGATCTGGCGTTTGGAACTATTTTGGTTTTCATGTGACGTATGACCCTGAAAGTAAGCGTGTCATGGACTAAAGTAAAACAGTATGTTGGATGTGCCACGCAATGCTCAATTACATGGGTGGGAACTAGTGTGTTAGCGCAGTTGCCGTCCAGCCCCACGCACGGGGCGATCGGCGGTAGCTCGTTAACGGATATTTGCTGTGTTGTTTTTTCAACTTTATATTTAAGCTTGTGACTGACATTTATGCAATATAATGATGTAAATGGAGAATAAACACAAAGAATGTGTGCTTAAATTCAAAGAGAATTTGAATAGTTTTCTTCACTCTTTTAGCACAGGAGCTCTCCTGTGAAATACAACTTTTTTAAAAACTTTTTTAATAATAGGTAATAGATATAATATATATTAGTGCTGTCAAATAATTAATTTTTTTTTATCAGATTTATCACTGGGTTACTGTGGATTAATTTTGATTAATCACAATTAAATATCATTCATTTTTATACTATATATATATATATATGTATATATATATATATATATATATATATATATATATATATATATATATATATATATGTATATAAATATCGCATTTCATTTTGCATGAGCAAACAGAAAAAAAGGGAAAATATACACACTTAACATTTTTATTGAACATCTTGAACATTCATGTTAACAAAAACCTCTGTAAACATGTATCGTCTCTCTCTGTCACTCTTGGGGAGGCACTTCAAGTCCTTGAAACGAGGAACCAAAACTATGTAAAGTGCATTTTCTCAACGACATTAACAGGTCTGCAATTTGTTGCAATCCACTTGGCAATTGTGTCAGTCAGTATGTCCGAGGTAGACTTCCTGAGTCCTGGATGCTCCGTGAGTGGTTTGTCGTAAGCTGGGTGACGCGTTAGCCACAGTCCTAGCAGCACGCCTGGCTAAAATATTCTTCGCGTCAATGTGATTTTAAGCTGGAAGTGCTTCGGTGAAAAGAAAATTCCTTCTTGCACAATGTGCATAATACTTTATGTCTGTCGACTGTTCCGTCTTGTTATTTTTTTAATACTCAAATTTCCCATCGAGAGGGCCAATGTGTGTTTATCATCTTCCATATTGAGTTGATTGGTTCAGCTGCCCGTCACTACCAGATCAACTGCCCATTTGCGCATGTGCGAAGGTAACTCTACTTGGACAAACTGCCTGAAATGCGTTGACAGAAACATTTCAGGGATTTTGAGTCATTCCAGATGCTTAATTGCGTTAAAAAAATTTAATCGTGTTGACCTTGATGGCGGATTAATTTGCGTTAATGTGTTAATTTTAACAGCACTAAAACAAATTTTATATATATATATATATATATATATATATATATATATATATAAATTTGTTTTTTTATACATGTAGAACACAGCAGGAACTAGACTAAGCAGGAGGCCTGGCTCTGATACAGTGTTCAGGAGGCTATAAACATGCTAACAGTAAATGCACTGTGATGTTGAATTGTGCACATTGGCACAATCCAACATCACAAAAACTTTTGTTGAGTAGTTGTCTGAAAATCTCCCGAAAAGAGCAAAACTGCCAATGTGTTTGTCCATCACTGTTTTCTGATTTTTCCTGCCCTGTGTCAGTTTCTGCTGGCAATGATTAAAAACTAGTCTCATAAAAGAAAAACATTAAGAAGGGCTAAAAAACATAATTTCTTATGAATAAAAAGCAAACATTTTTCTAGGGGGCTATTTTTAGTGGTACACTTTTCTCACTACACTTATGTGCCATCTGAAAAGCATTCAAAGCAGCAGGGTGGTGTACGCAAGACTCACTCAAAATAAACTACAGCCTGCTACTCGTGTTACTTGTAATCAAACAGGACATCTCAGTGTAACAGTCTAGCTTCATGATGAGTTTTTTTTTTTTTTTTTTCGGAGTCCCATACTTTGTATACAAATACACCCCTTGGCTTGTTAGTCTTCAGCATACAGTAATTTCTATTCTTTATTGTGTGTCTGCAGGTGGCTCTTGTAGGTCAAGAGCCTGTGCTGTTTGCCCGCACAGTTGAGGAGAACATTACCTATGGCCTGACTGATGTCCCCAGGGAGGCAGTGCTGCAGGCTGCCACCAAGGCTAACGCTCATGATTTTATTACCACTCTTCCTAAAGGCTATGAAACAAGTAATCATTAAATCTGTTCATTTGTAAATCAGCTTTTTATGTGCTCTATGTGTAATGGACATGCTTGTTAAGCTGGGACCTCAAGAGGAAAAGTCACATTTAACATCGGTCCCTGGCAGATTTGTTTTACTATACAGAGCTTTACTGTACATTGCAAAGCTGCTTGCAGAGGCATCGGAAACTATAGGTTGGCTGATACAGCTTAAGTAGCATGCACCATTTGAGATCTGCCAATAGGATGTGTGGAAAAGTAAGAAGTGACCATGAGATAGTATGGCTGACACTGAGATCAGCTGATTTGCCAGGCTTGCCAGCTGAGCCTGACTCTAGGGTCTGCTTAAAACTAACACAGTACTCAGATTTAAATGCACAAATATCACAGCCATACAAAAAAATAGAGCTATGTTCTTTAATAAAGAAATGGAGATGTGTTTCATAAGATGAAATGATGTATTTGACTGACTTTTACCTTACTGTTTTCTTGAGGTGTTGGCGAGAAGGGCACACAGTTGTCAGGGGGACAGAAACAAAGGGTTGCCATTGCAAGAGCTCTCATCCGCAACCCTCGTGTTCTAGTCCTGGATGAAGCCACTAGCGCTTTGGATGCAGAAAGTGAACACATTGTAAGTGTTATCAAAGCCAGAGGAGAGCTTCAGTACAGCAGCTGTTACCAAGCAGACATGCAGCATATTTGCATTATGGAATAATATAGAGGTGTTGATGTATTTGCTGAATTCACTACAGGTTCAACAGGCTCTGAACAATGTCCTGCGGGACCACACCGTGTTGGTGATCGCCCATCGGCTCAGCACAGTGGAGAAGGCAGACAACATTATTGTAATTGACAGGGGCCACGTGGCAGAACAGGGATCTCACAGTGAGCTGATGGCCAGCGGCGGACTCTACTCTAAGCTGGTTCAGCGGCAGGTCCTGGGCATCGAGACCGGGGAGGAGGACCTACACTCGCCACAAAACGCCAGCTGCAAGTCAGGTGGAGGACAGCAGTGGAGAGGACGAAGCAGCAGCGGCAGCCTGAGCGAGTCTGAGTGTAGTGTGCGTTACTGAGAACGACCTGCAGTGTGTAGATGTGGCACTGGACTGCAATTAAGTTAAAAATACTTAAATCTGCATTTGGGTTTGTAATCTGTTGGACAAAGACACAAGTTTTGTAGTGTTTCACCTGCACACTACCACAGTGGATTTTAAATTCATCAATATGAGACTGATGTGCAGACTTTTAGCTTTAATTTAGGGGGTTTCATTGGCAAAACTTTGCCATTAACAGATTAACGGTTGCATTATGGGCATTGTTTTAATGCAAATGTTTTAAATGTTTTTAAAAGAAAGAAAGAATTCTGTCATCATGCACTTCAATTGTTTTGCTGTCTCTCTGATAGGTTAGTTCAGGTTTTGCAGCCTAATGATGGCCTCCCTCACTTGCACTGACCTCTCTTTGGGTTCATATTTAAAATTACAGTGAAAAGCTATAAAATACACATTCAACACTTTAAATCAATTTCAGATATTATGTTGGTGTCATTGGTAATGAAATAGCAAGGGAACGGGCCTCAGCTGGCCATGAAAGTGCTTGTACAGCCACAGGGACAAAAAAATGACAAATTGTATGTCTCCAACAAACTATTGACCTATGTGTTTCCAAACATATAAAACGGGGTGGGGACAAATAAAACTTGAATGAATATCCTGTTTGGATATTATATTAGCTTTAAGGAAAATGTGTTGCTGTTGATGTGCTACAAGAGAGGCGTGGCTGTATTTTGTGTTTTTGTTTACCTCTGTATTGCACTCCAGCAATAATTATTATTTTGTTGAAACTTCCTCAGGATTTAGTTCTGCTGTTGTATTGTTTACGCTGTAGCAGGCATGGAGATGCTGGCTTGTTTTTACTGCGTGGAGTAGGTGGTATTATTAGTAAAAGGAAAAGACAGGTGCCTTTGTCTGTGGAATAGTGTGCAATAAGAATATTATATGATTGAAAATGAATAGCACTACAGAAACATACTGCAATTGTATTTAACACTGACAATGAAAAGTAAATGTAGCTAAATAAAATATTCCTTTATTTTTGCAGACATGTTATATATGTATGTATATATGGCAAGTGAATATATTCTGTATATGATGGTAAAATCCCCTTTTTAAATGGCAATAATGGATCATGAAATATGAATCTTACAGTCTGATCTACGCTGTGTCTGTGTAATACTGGTAAAACATCCCAAATAAAATTCTGAATTATATTTATGTTGCTTCAATGACAGCGACTACAACTGAAATAACATTTATTTATAGACTGAAAATGACTGAAACTTTAGTAACTAACCAATATGCAAATGTTATAGCAAAAATTGACTATTCACCATAAAGTCTATACATTTGCCAATTTGCTGTTTCTTCTACGTTGTTCCATCAAAATAAGAAGGCTTCAGGAATCTATGATGGATATTTTACATTATACTACGATTATGAAAACAATTGTCATTTAGCCCTGGCCACAAACCGTCATCCACTGGGCTCAGGCCACCTCTTTGCTTTTACACTAGCGCCATCTAGTGTTGTTGTCACGGTCATGCATTTTAAATAAAGACTACTTGAGAATCTTTTAGTCATTAGCAATAAAACTCTCTATAAAAACTGTGTTAAACGCATATTTCCTGATTAAAACCTAATTTCTTTTTTCTTTTTTAAAGATGAATGATTTGCAAATCATCAAAGCCTTTCATTTAAAATTGTACAAAAAAAATTTCTACAAGTAGGTGTAAAGCTTAAAATGGTCAATGTATATTAAACTAAGTAGATTAACTTACAAAGGTTCAGTAGCTTGGTCTGATATAAACGGAGCATTTCAAATCTTCCTCCCTGCTTAGTAAAAGAGAACTGTGGGCAGATAGTTTGCTATTTAAGAATACTGTTGCTCAACGCAAAGTTAAAAGAGTTTGAGGATTTCAGTACCAACATTTTGTGTGTGTGTGTGTGTGTGTGTGTGTGTGTGTGTGTGTGTGTGTGTGCGTGTGTGTGTGTGTGTGTGTGTGTAAATGGTAGAGATTGCATCCTCAGTACTAAAAAGAAGAGGAATCATATAATTCTAAATAGGTTTTTTATTTTTTGTTTTATTTATGACATTTTTTTATTTCATTAAGATACTGCCAAAACACATTCCTTATGTATTACAGCAACATGGCTTTTTAACAAATGGGCGCAGGTTCTACTCTGGCCTGCCTGCAGTCCAGAACTGTCACCCACTGGAAATATTTGGCCTACTGTTACCTGACAAAGCATTCATGAGCTGCAGAGCAGCTGAAATCTAAGATCAAGTTATCAAACTACAGCATTGGTCTTCTCACTTCCCAAAAGCTTGTAGAGTGCTGTTAAAAGAAAACCATGATGCCACATATGGGAAGCATGCTCCTGTTCTCACATTAAAAAAAAAAAAATTCAACTATATACACTATATATAGATTACAATATATAGGGGTAAAGATTTACATACCTCGTCCATCTCCTATACCATTTTTGGTTACACTATATATATTGTAATCGAAATGCGTATTTTTTAAAATGGTTTTTAATGGTCTTTTACGTTGTTTTTTTTTGTCACTTTCAACATTTCATGTTATTTTTGTACTTCAAAAATAAAACATTACAAATAAACACATTACAAATAAATATTTATGTTTAATAGTTGATGTTCTTATTGAACATGAACAAAGTTTCAAATAATGAAGTCACTGTATGTATAAGTAATCCCTGTGGGTCAAAAATGGCTTCTGATACTTCAGACAGATTCTTTGCTCTAGCTCTGTACGTTGTCACTGAGAATGGATATCCCCAATATGGTCATCACAGGCATACAGCTCTGGTTGTGAGTTTATAAGTCCTGCCCACCCACTGTTTGTGAAGTGACTTTGACTTATAAAGCTATTCTCAAGCATAATAGTTCACATGTAGCTGTGTTTAAAGGCCTTGGTTAAAGAGAGTGAACATGTGGAGACAGCGTGAATTACATTTACACTAATAACATACAGTATTTCGAAATAATAGTATTAACAATAATACTGATTTTATTAATATAGTAATGAAGGTGAAGGTGGTGATAGTGACAATGATATTGGTGGATTTACCAACAAGTGCAGTTCCTGTAATGGCCATATGAGGGTTGTCTCTAAAAGTCAATGAAACTCTAGTATTTTATCAGTCTTAGCTTTAACTGACAGATGTCTGTCTGCATTGCACCATGCAGTTTTCGGGTACATTTTAATAAAGAAGATTGCTAGCTTAATACCTTACATTTAATTCCGTCAATTCAGGCCACACAAATCAAATCTAAACTATTACGCACCCATCTTTTACGTGCAGTCTATAACCTCTGTATGTTGCTAAAATCATAAAGAAATGTAATTTTGGTTTGTGGCCTATGAACTCGGAATGAGTTTGACACTCCTGCCTCGTTGGATCGTACACTATTGGTTCATTTTCCCATCGAAAGCAATATTTCTGACAGCACCTGAAGGCGGCACTAGGCCTGTATTCTCTCTACTTCCTGTAAGGGAAGCTCAGTCAGCTGTCACAATTTGAGGCGAGAAGAGAGGGACCACAGCGGAGGAGAAACACACAACAGCAGCTAAAATGTCTAGTTTTTTCAACAAGTTGAGCGGGTACACATTGGTTCAGCTCAACGAAATTCTTGAGGACGACGAGAAGCTCACAAAAATGGTACAGGAGATGGACGAGGTATGTAAATCTTTTGTAGTCCAGTGTTAGCTACTGACTCCCCTTTCTCGGCCACTGTGTCTGTGTTTTTTTCCCTCAAGCCTTTGTTGTGCTTTCCCAACACTCGCTGGGTTCAGTTACTGGAAATGGCTGTTTCTGGTCGCGGTGAGGATTTAATGTTGAACGTGTGTTGTCAAGCGAACTTACACGTCTCGTAGCCCAAAACAGGGTTAACAACGGGCCTGAGCATTGTCTTAAGTTTTAACTCTACGGAGTTCCAAGGTTTCGACATAGCTTCTCCACAAACCTTTCGTTTCCCAGATAACAAAGCCTGTCAATCTTTTGTAGTAATCACATGCAAGAGTACGACTTAATAGTTACATTTTGGCTCATATATTGACTGCCTGGCTCTGCTCCAGCAGCACAAGGACTCAGCAGTTTCTTTTCACGGTGTCATAAGTCTGTCTTTCTGATAAGCCCCACTTTCCCCCCCCATACGCACAACGATTACAGCCATGCTGCCCAGAATGGTTAAAGCGCAGACAGATATTTGGCATATTAAGACGAAAGGCTAAAAGATTAGCATTTTATACAGGATTTGCCCTTTTGATTATTTCCCTTGCGGCTGCTGCTTCTCTTTCTAAAACAGTCTCTTCCACTGAGGGTTTTAATCTTCCCTTATGTTCTCCTGCTGAATCAGCCCCGCCACCAGGGGCGTTTCCAGGATATTTCAATAGGGGAGCATTGGGGAAAAAATGACCCCAAAACAAGACTCCCCCACCACCACTCCCTCTCCAGGAAGGATGGATAATCAGATTAAAATTTTAAAAAAGCGTAGAAAGCAAGTCTAGGTAACATTATTTACGGGTTCTTATGTAAAAGCCACAATCCTACTTAAGTAATGCAAACAAAATTAGCATTAAATATACTTAAAATAGTTAAAGTCAAATTGGTCACCCTTCTTATTCATATACATTTTATTACAAGATCATAATTATTTATTAATTATTGTGAATATGAGTTTAATTTTGGCACTGAATATAATTTTAATTGTACTCAGGGTGAATACTCCTGAGTAGCCAATACAGTGTATTATATAAGTAGATTAACTGTACCCCTGCCCACCACAGCTGCTGGAACGTTTTCCCTACCAAGTGCTAAATCCAGAGGAAACACTTCACACCTCTGCTTTTCACCCAACAGCTTGGACCTGACTGTTTATCACAAACATTAAATGCATATTGTCAGGACTTGGAAATTTCTTGTCTGTTGTCATGACGCTGAGGTGTTGTCTAATTTTAGCTTAGTTTTTTTTTTTTTTGCGCAATAATGACTCGCTGCCTGAGAGGTGATGAAAAGCCTCTATTCACAGAGCTGAGAAACTCGAGCACAAGCTTCTGTATATCAACATAATGACAGTTTCAGCTCGACTACAAGACGCAAGACTACAGGCCTTTGGCATTTGGATGAATGCTGAGCTGTGAGTTGGTCTTTTGTGTTGTCGCTCCTGTTTTTCATCCACACCCTGTCTGATTGTCTCTATGGTTTCGTTTTCCCAAGTCCCATAGGTTACAAAGAGGGAGGAACAGGAATGACACTGCAGCTGTTGACTTGTGTTAGTCATAAGATTGCAGGAGATATTTAAGAGAATGGGACACTTAACAACATGCCTGAACCACACTTGAAACTGTCTGGGAAGTTTTTTGCTCACAGTACAGTGGATAAGAACAAAGGCAGTAGGTGTCATAAGGCACTGAATGAAACATGAGAGTGCTGAGAGGCACTGTACGCTTTTCTGTAAGCAACAATCTTCTTGTTCTGTAAAAAACACACTGG
The DNA here is from genome assembly GCF_900408965.1 of Simochromis diagramma. NCBI lineage: Eukaryota > Metazoa > Chordata > Actinopteri > Cichliformes > Cichlidae > Simochromis > Simochromis diagramma. Next base: position 2,325,497 of record NW_024387197.1, on the reverse strand, counting down.
CTGTGTTGGCATTTGAATAATGCAAATAGCCCTTTTGTGAATTTGTTTAGTTTCAGTGCGTCCTGTTTTTGAACGACTAAGAATTGCAGATACGCTTCACTAGGCTGCTAGGATGTTGATTACCCAGTTTTGTTTTGTTTTTTGATAATTCTCGCTGATGTTTCAGCATATTTAGACTTTCTATTATGCTGTCCATTGTGTAAACCAGGAAGTATCACTTCAAGGTCTGTGTGGTTGTGGGTGTAATCAGACATTGACTTGCTTTCTTAATGACACAAATTATACCAATACCAATCCTGTTGATGGTGTTGGCGAAGAGCCAGCTTTCCATTATGCTGTCTGTTTTGAATTAAGATTAATGTGGCTTATCTTTTAAGACCTTCACTAATCCAGGAATTGTGCTGGTGAAGGTTGTAGTCTGTTATTTGGAGGTGTAATCAAACATTTTCAGGTTTTGATGCCAGTAACATGTCATGGTGTCAGTGAAGACCTAGCAGCTAACTTATGTAGCACGAGCGTCCGTCAAACCTGGAATATCAGAAATTGGTGGGATACAAGGCTATTCTAAAGTAATTAACCATACAATGCAAGGTATTCTCTCCATTACAAGTCAAGGCATTTTATTTATAAGCACATTTAAAAGAAATGCTGACCAAAGAGCCAAAGCTATCTTAAGAATGTATAAAAAGCCCATCTGACAATAATAAATGGACAATTACTCCTTAATTATTGTCTTCAGTGTGCAGACAGAGAATATTTAAGGTTTTTCTATGTTCATTTTTGGAGAAAAACATCTCACACTACATCACGTGTTGTTTTACCTAAAACATGAAAAATCCATGCCACCTGTATTTACAAATATTATTCAACAATTAGAACACAGCTTATTATAAACTAGTCTTTGCATTCCAAAGCAGTGGCAGGAAACCTCGCGTGTGTGGGATGTGCAGTTTTCCCAGGCTCACTAAAATGGCAGCTCAGGTGGTTGTATAACCTTATGTTCCTCCCAACCTCACCTTTACTCTGTTAGTTCACAGTAAAAGGATTCTAGTTTGTTTATTTTGAGATTATTTGGTTACATTGCAGGTGGACTGTGCCTATGTGTCAAGGTCCCCCCCCCCGACCCTCTGTCTGACCTCTACTTCTCCTGTTTTGCACCATATGTAGTCAAATTTAACCCAAACTGTATCTAAGGGTTAAGAATTAAGCACTTCTATAAAACATTTCCTGATGGCCTTTTTAAATGCTTATTTTACTGTCCATTTTGAAGCCAGCTAAGATAAAGATGTTGTGTTTTTGTTTTTTTTTATTATTGAGACCTTCAGTAAACAGGAAAGTGTCTTGCTCAAGGTTTGTTTAGTTGGGGAGTGTACATAATCATTCTTATTTTTATTTTTATTTTTTGTAATGATGACAAAGGAAAGGCGGGGCTCATCCTTTTGATCATGTTGTTGAAGAGCTAGGAAAACAGTGCTAGGTTAGCTAGCTTTGGGATAGTTTGTTAGCTCAGTAACAGTAACGAGAGAATTAAGACTTTGGTACTACTGCTTTGACTTGTAGCATCTGATATTGACCATGCAATGTCAGGTGCATGGTCAATATCATGCACCTGACATTGCACATCTAGTGTTGGGACAAATCTAGTGTCCCAACACTAGATTTGCTAGTTTGCTACATATCTTTGATGAGAATCTCCTTCAGTAAAACCTTTCACTTTATCTCAAAACAACAAAAAAGGACTGAGGCGTTGGAATAGCATCTTAAATGCAGGATGCATCTTCCACACTAGTGTTTGGATCTACAGTACTTGTTATCGACCATACAATTCCCCTTTTTGTGCCAGCAACCTAAGAATCCTGATTACTAGAAATAACTGAACAGTTGAGTCTTTAGACTTTTATACCAAATCAGTTTTGCTGTGTCTAAACGTTCAGACAGTGTGATGTTGTTTCAAGAGTCCATGCAGAACTGTACTGGACTGCATTTGCACTACAGTGTCATTTCTACGTTGTACACAATTGTTCCTCTTCTCTAAGAGGAATTCTTCTGACTCATGGTTCGAAAGAGCCTGAACTTTTCACCTTTCCACTTGAGAACTCTGCAGCCAGTCTGCAGTTTCAGACTTCATAATTTTATTTCTCACTTCCATAATCGATGCAAGATGTGATTCTAGTTTGTTTTGTTTTTTTCATGTTTTTGTGAGTGCTGCGTTACAGTGACCTGAATTCAGTTGTGGTTATTTCAGCATCTCTCCAAAGTTCAGGTCTGTGGTCCATCCAGGCAAGTGCTTGACCTACATTCGTTGTCATTATTTCAGGAGGGTGGGCTGCGATGTAGAGCATTTCCGCAAGTAAACAATAATATGGTTTTGCTCTGACAGAACAAGCCTGCAGTTATAGATGCTATTTTAAAGCTCTGCATCACTAGTGGGGCCGTAATGAATGAGCAAATCAGATCTTCCAGTAGTAAGACCAGTCACCTGGAGATGTGACGGTGCAAATTGTAGTTATAGTAGACTTGTTTAGCTGCTTTTACTGCATAAAATGTTGCCTCCCCTCATTCAGTCCAACCACTGACTACTTTTAGAAACTATTCCATAAGCCTGGCCTGCGCTGTGGAGTATTTTTAGAGTTTTCCTGTGTTCTCGCCCAGTCCTAGTTGAGTTTGCACATAGAACATGTTGGATGTGTGAAATGAGTCATCAGAGAAGGCACAAGAGATTTTTTTTTCTTCTTTAATCCCCCGCTGTTCCAACTGTAACATGTTTATCCCATTTGTCTCCATTGTTTTCAGTTCATATTTGTGTTGATGTAATACTCCACCAATTATTCAACAACTCATCATTTAAAAACAGTCGTGGATGGAGTTTTCCACAGTGAAAAAAAAGATGACATTGTATCATCATCTCTCTCTCTCATATATGTATGTATGCATGTATGCATATGATATTAACATTGAATCATAAGTTGCTGCATTGTGAGTCAAGTCACTCTGTAATAATACACATCACTCCAAACATCAGCACGGTACAAATTGCTTCTGTGCCCCCAGCATTTTTGTCTCACGTCTTTGTTTTGGTCCTCTAGCTAAGACTGCACAAGTAGTAGATGTTTTTTGGTTTTTTTTGAGTATTACCAACAGTCATATGAACTCATTCACGGATTTTTCCAGGTAGAGAAGCTTATATAGTCATTGCTTCCTGCCCACTGTGCATGTTGTGGTTAAAAGTGGGTAATATATTCTGCAGTCTAATTTTCAATTATTCTGTTCTACTTTCCCACACTGAGCAGAATAGAGAGCAAAAAGCATTTTGACTTGCTTGTGTTTTATTCTAGGGTCGTTGGCAACACTGTTACACTTTCAGTCATTTAAAAGCCTGATTTTTGTCTCTTTTGTCGACTGTTTGTAACAGTTCATGAGTTAATAATTTCTTTAAGATTTCTTGTATCAAGTGTTTTCAGAATTACGACGATCTGTTGAGCAACAATGTAAAAAAACAAAATGTGCACCTATGTGTGGGAACATTTATGTAAGATACTAATAAAACAAAACCTTTGCAAATTGCCGCTCATATAAAAGTCCTAGCTGTTCTTTGTTACATTTGTACAGAAGAGAAAGCCTTTGGTCTTGCAGCCAAACATATTTGAAGATGTTGTGATTTGGCACTTTATAAATAAAATTGAATTTAATTCCTAAATAGCTATTAATTTAAAAAAAAAAAAAAAAAAAATCAGGTGAACAGTATTGCCAGAAATGGGGAGGTAAGCCCTGAGAGATGCATCTGGCCCTTCAACTGATCCATCTACTCTGCCCTGAAGTCTCATTAGAAATGGTCTCAGTGGAAGGGTAGCTCTCAAGAAACTACTCTTAATTGTAAATCCAAATAAATTTATTTTTTTTAAATGAAACAGTCAATGTCTACAGCTAACTGTCATGCTCTGTCTTTGTTTGGGCTGCAATTCAGCCAGTGGTGTTGGGATCGTCTCAAAACTAATAGAATTTCGAGCACAGAAAAATCTAAGAATTCGAGTCACTGTGTAAAAGAATCTGAAAAGTGTCTGGGAACATGTACAAACACAACAATGCAGTAAACACATACCTGGATAGAAGACCACACAATAGAACACTACCAGTCTTCAGCAATAAATTGCTGCTCCGGTTTCTCCTTTTATCTACTACAGTAAAAACATACCTGAATCGAAAAAAGCCCCAAATGGAAAAACAGCCAGCCAACGTTCAACGAATGCCTTTGGAATATCCACCAAGGAGCCCAGGGAATTATTTCTGAAGAATAGAAATGAGGAAAATTTCTATTATATTGGAATTGTACAAACTCTGTTTCTGTCTTACATACTGTATTTCCATGCAAGCTGGCACGTATCAATAAATCGCTGCACCCGTTCCCCATTTTCCAAGCAAAATATAAAGAAATGAGGCTGCCTCAAGACTTTTGCACAGTTCCGTAGTCAGTGCTTAATGTAATGCAAGTGAGTCATCAGGAAACAGGTGTTTACACACCTGAATGGAATGGAGCCCAGAACATGATTTGACCTGCAGGTTTCCTGCCATGACAAATCAGTCGTGTCCTCACGTCAGGCTCATTGTTTGCTAATAAAGTGTACCAGTTAGGAAGGTTCGTGCTTCCTCTCTTTATATTGTTTTTGTTGTCTGCTGCTCTACTCGAAACTTTAAAGACTTTAAATTTGACCAATTATGATATTTTTCTTTTTAGATGGAAAATATCCAAAATGACAAACGATAGCTTTGAGCAAGGCCTTTCAGGACTTTCTTTTCTGTTTATATAGATTGTTTTTCATGTATGTTGCTGCTTGGTTAAAGCCGTTTAAAAATACTGAATATTTGGTGTCGATCAAGGCAGATGAAGTTTGGGTTTTCATGGCCAGAATTTGTCTTTCTAAACATGTGCAGATGTTTGTAGGAGATTCCTCTAACCAAACATTTTAATTATTGATGATTATATCGGCGTTCAGTGTTGAAAAAGAACATCTTCTCAAGACGGATACTAATAACACTTATTTCTTGTTTTGTAGATCCAAGAAGTCCAGCAGAACAAGGAGAGGACACTGGGCAACAACCGAACCCTGGCAGAGCAAAACCTTGCCCTGCAGCCCAGACTGGAGCACAAGAAAGAGCAGCTCATCAAGCGCTACAGCAGTCTGCAGGAGGGCTTTGAATCCTATCAACTCCGCAAGTCCACCTTAGGTACGGCAGCAGCAGTGTGGAGAGAGAGTTTTAGAGGCATTTTTTATTGAACGGTTTGTCTTGAATTTTTAACGTCCAAAGGAAATTTGAACACTGTTATCCGTGAAGTCACTGAGAAGTGATACTTGCAGAAATGCTCAAGGGAATAGCCTGAAACGGAAAAGGCACACACACAGGGTGTGTTGCTAATCGTAGCTGTGCTTTTTAAACTCCTTGTTGCATTATTGTAGTACACTGTGGGGAAAACAAGTTTACTCTCACATATTAACATCCTAACAGTAAGTACATTTAAATATCTGTGCACAAGGCCTTCACATCATTTCTGAACAGAGTGAACATTTCTGTTTGCATTTAGAAACAGAAGCAAGTCATGCCTGAGCTACTGTCTCAGACTGCAAATGATAAACAGGGGACCTTATTTAATCTTTTTAATATATTTTGTTCTATTCATGATTAGTAGTGGAATCAGTTATTTTTATTTCCTTTACATTTTTTAACATTTGAGTTAAAAAAAAATTTGAAGTGGTCATAGTGCCAGTGATCAACGTCCCCATCACCCTTCTCTAAGCTTTGATGACGGAGGCGTGGAATGGATCACTTTTCTTTTTTAAAACCCTAATTGGCGAATGAGGAGATGGGTTTGGTTACTTACTGATCTAGTGGTGGAAATGCTTAGTTAATCTTACTTTGTTTTTACCCGTGTAAGCGCCAAAGTTCTCTCTAAGTTTCTGCTTTGTTTTGTTTTGTTGTGGGGGTTTTTTTGTTTTTGTTTTTTTAAATCAGTCTTCCTATTTACGTGAGACTTAAAGGTAACCAGTCACAACACAACTGTCATTTCATAGTCACTGTTGACTATGAAAATGTCTGGGGTATTTTTAAGACCTGTTTAGGATTGTTTTAGGGTTTATTATTATTTCAGTGTCCTGACGTGATTCTATCTGTGATCCAGTCAAAAACAGCTTCTGTTATAGTTTTTACACTACCTGTTTGATGTAATCAACATATCATTATGGGTGTGCTGCAGAACACACAGTATGGTCATAATTGGTGAGGAAACACTAAGAAACTAAAGGTGATAGCAGTTTCCTGTTGCTAGGAAGGTGATGTGGTACATAGCCTTTGTTCCTCATTGTTTCTTCTGTTTGTGTACATGAACACACACTCAAGAGACCTGTTTGACCAGTTGTCACATTTACTGTAGAAGGCCTCAGCAGCCTTGTTCCCAGAAGTGCTGTTCAACATGTAACTGCAGCTCAGGTTGAGAAACTCATGAAAGTGTTACAGGCTTGTAGCGTCCCTCACCGGCATACCTTCACAGCACTTCAGTGTGTGAAGAAGACGGCGTGATGATGTTTGTGACCTTGGTGACGCAACGGTTGCTAAGCAGCTCACTCAGAATAGAATGCGAGTCATTTATTCCTCTTGTGCACTGATAAAAGTTTGACTTTGGCTCCGTCTCTGCTGGAAAGACAGGCTCTCACAGCTTTCAAAGGTTGTCACAGTCAATGGGAGATTTCTGTGTTGTGAAAATGAAGTTCCGTTAAATAAATTTTAGTTCTCAAGAATCTTTTTGCTTGTTACTGTGTTATCTGTGTCAAATATTTTAAGCTCTCTTCTTGGTGCTTGGACTGATATTATACCAATCCAGTGTGTTTTTGTGACCTTGTGATTTTGGTTGTCCGCATGAAGTGGCTTTTGTCAGATGTAGGTTACCCAGTGTCCCCCACCCCCACCTGCCGTGTAGTAGTTGTCCTAGTTGTGGATTTACTGGAGAGTAGCTGGGGAGGGACAGCGATGCTCAGAGCTGAAACAGTCATTTGACCCAGATGGGAGATTAGACGTACAGTAGCTTGTTGTGCGCTCGTTTGCATATTGTCAAACACCAGCTCTCCCTCATTTCCTCTCTTTTTCTCCAGAAATTATATGGCCTCTGCTTTACCCTTTACTGTCCAGTAGGCACTCCCCCTCTTTTCTATCACCACTATCCACTGCCTTTGAGGACGCCAGCCCTCAGTGGAGCATTGTGCTGCCAGGCAAGCTGCTAGAAAACAGCCACAGTGGGTGGGAGGGAGTGTGGAAGTTGGAAGGATGAGAGAGAGAGGCAGGCAGGCAGGCAGGCAGGCCAACAACTCCCCCTTTTCACATATTCACAGCAGAAGTTGATGTGGATTCATTTACTAAATGGCCGTCCCATGATCTCTAGGCCCAGACTGGTGTTGTGTTCACCCAATTCTCCACTGAGTCAGAGAATTGGAGCTTTGTGCGCTGATCTGCCTGAGAATCTGCCTTGTTATGGGAGCGAGGTGGAAACAATAAGAGATGGGAGTTCACCCCGGAAAAAGGCTTTGTGTCAAGCATGAAGCCCCGGCCAGGGAGTTTTTTGTTTTTTGGAATCTAAGGGCAGCATTTTGGATTTCCAGGAAAATCTGACCTCTAAACACGGGGCTTCCATAGGCTGAAATTAAATTCAAGAAAAATAAAGTTTTACGTTGTCTTATATTTCCTGAAAGTTTGCCGTAGGTAATAAAGGTAGAGATGGTCTGTTCTTCACAAAGTCAGTGGAAATGATGAATTTTGTAAGTCTGTTTCTATGATTGTCCATTATCATTGTAGTGGCCTAAAAGAATAAGAAGTGATCTTCTATCAGCAACTTAATGGTGGAATCAAAAGTCTCCAGCATTTGGCACATTTGATGCAGATGATGATGATGATCATAAAAAAGTGCAAAGAAAGTGAGCGCTCAGAGTTTCTTTCTCACATCCCGCATAAAGAGAAAGCAATATAGGCTATAGCGGTTAACCTTGACCTGTTTAGCTACAAGTGATTTAACTTATAGTAATTGTTGAACATGGGTGGAATGAAATATCTGAAACAAGATACATACACTAAGAATGTTTTTGTCTTAGTCTTAACAGAATAAACTTAAACTCAGCGTAGAAGGCTGTTTTATGACCTTGTCACACTTTAGCATCACGTGTGGTAAAGACGAGCATCAAATACTGTCCATTATTTAAGGTTTTTGTACTGAAAGGGTTAAAGTTGTTTACAGATTGTGTTATTTCTTGATGAGATGACAAGCGGCCAAGGTGCAGCTTTTATCTAAAGTTGATCATTAACTAAAACCGTCGTGTGTGTGTGTGTGTGTGTGTGTGGACTCTGTCAAGCTAAAGCTCATTGTGCTAGTATTCAAGTCCTCAGCTAGTGTGTTAAATGTGATCTGATCACAACAAGGACAACATGTGTTGGTACATTTCAGCGTTAGTGTTTAAAAGGGTTAGACAGTAGTTCAGGTAACTACAATCACCCACTGTGTAATTATCAAGACTATTAACAAGGTGTGTCTGAAAAAGCCTTCACTATCTGTCATGTTTTCCACACAACCTTTGGATTCGTTTAATGAAGCTTCTTTATCCCAGCGTTCGCCCATACTGATTAAAAAGGTTACCACTAACTTCCTTCGTTTTCTGTTTCCCTTAATAAAAGACCCAACATTCGGAACTAATACACCAGAAAAGCTGCATGAGACTTTGACTGTGGCCTTGGAACACAACTTGGCGTGCTTAGTCTCATGTGGGAGGAAGCACACGCTCAGACAGCTGGGAAATCTTAGAGTGGTGCTGCCAGGGAAAGTGGGACCAGACTGAGATGAGGGGGTAGGATTAGGTGCTTTAGCAATTCCTTTTGGGGAACCCAAGCTTGTTGTTATAATAATAATGATAATATATGTAATAATATATGTAATGTAATATATTAATGAAGGGACACTCGGATTGTCTTTAAAATGTCTTGGACTTTTCAAGCGATGGCAGCGTTTTTGAAGCTCTACAGCTAGTTTGTCTCTGCCTTAGATACAGTCAGAATGTAACCAATCAGAACAAAGAACGCCTGCTGTTCAGTATAGACCACCAATGAGCCAACCTGTACTGGATTTTTCTCTTGAAATCAAGCTGCCTTAGACCAGTAGATGGAGTCTGTTCCAGCTGTCATGGGGCAGCATGTTAATGTTTGCACTTTTGAGCTACAGGTAGCTTTCTAGCATGGATGTTTACCAGTGTTGCTCTATATCAGCTCGAAATCTTGATTTATTTGTCCAGAAGAGCTCATCAGGTTAGACTGGACTGTGTGTAGATGGAGAGTAGTTTGGTGTTCTTGGTCTCACCGTCAGGATGCAGTCCCAGCTCCAGCTGGTGTAGACTTTCATCCCTGCATAGAAACACAAACAAAACTGTGCTCCTCCTTGGAGACACCAGGGCAGTTTCAGTTGACTCAGTTGAGCTTTGCAAGTTCACCGCAAACAGACGTGCTCTGACGGTTTGGAAGTGGCAGTCCCCGGACACTGACTGGCAGCATTCACACGTCCCGCCTCAGCTTTGTGTAACAGGCTCATTGAAACCTTTTAATGCCAGAACATTCATGTTTAAAGCGATGTCTTTTTATGAGCTCCTTGGTTTGAGAATACATTTGTGTTCCTTTGAGCAGTGTGTAAACACTACGTAATCATCCCGTGACTCAAATGCCTGAAGGATTGTGAACAGCTCTACTACTTCACTTACATCAGAGAGCTCACAAGAGATGAGAGAATTATGGGTTTGACTTGCTACCTGTATTTGCTTTCTTACATTGTGGAAAACAATTCCGGTTATACAACAAGCATGGTTAACTCTGACTGACTGCTGCCAACAGCGACCGCGCCTCCTCCCAGTTCAGGCCCAGCACAGTAATCTTTGTGTCGTTCCTCTGTCTTCCTCTTCAACAGACCATAAGTCAGGAAACACCTCTCTGGATATTCTGCTGGCCCTGCTTCAGGCAGAAGGAGCCAAAATAGAGGAGGAAACAGAGGTAAGCATTCTTCAGCTGTCACCACGGATGACTTCATGTATCCTCGGTCAGTAATTCTTATACCTGCTGCTCTAGTTGGTGTGTTCTCCTACAGAGGCTTCATTGTTCATATCTAAGATCCCTGTTGGAGAGTATGTGGGCAGCAGAATAGCTGACATAGAGGTGACAGCTACCTGTCCCGTCAGTGTTTTAAGGTGTTCTTCATCAGATTATACACAGTCATGTAAGAACTGTGCTTATCATTAAAAATATTCCAACATCTGGTTTTCTCATTTATTTTTGAACTTTACAGAAACTCCTAACATGAACCAGTACCACACAACCCTAAATAGCCCTTAACATGTCACAAAAATACAAAACAAAACAGGAGTGCTACAGCTAATAAGAAATCTAAACTCACAAAGGAACAGTAAAATACAGACGGAACAATACAGTGTGGTGTAAATCGCATTCTGCAGTAGCTCGCTACGTGTTGTTCTCAGTTGACATTTTAATAACAGTGGTGAAGTTCCCAAACATGAGCTTGTTTCTAATGAGCTACTCTGAGCTATTCTTTGTCAGTACAAACTTCCTCCTACATTCCAGGCACTTCCCACACTGGATTTATTTGCCATATTCTCCAAATCAATCAAATTGCTTAAGTATAAATTTGTCAGGGATATGCAATCGGTTTTACAGCTTAAATAACTGTAAATCTGGGCAGCCTAAAACAAAACAAAACTTCCTCTACAACTTCCTCTACAAAAACATTTGTGGTAATCATGGTTGTGATAGTGATTTTTGGTATGAACAGTCATGGCCTAATTACGCAGGAGTTAAATCTCAGATTTGTGCAGCTGAACTTCTTTTTAAGAGCGTGTGACCACAGATCATATTAGAATGTGACATTTCTTCTGCTAGTCTCTGCACTGACTGGCTGCTTAAAATCAGCTGCTGTGCAAGTCTTTTACCCTTTATGCTCCCAAGAGCACACACGTGAAGTTCTTTGGTTGCAAGTATTGTCAAAAATAATGATACTTGGATGGCAGCATTAATTTCACAAATGTTGACAGAGTAAAGTATATCACTGTATGGCATCAGGGCCTGACAGCATTTTTAAAGTGTCCCAGTTTATTTGGAAACAAGGATGTGCGTCGGCTGTTTTTCCTGGTATGATAAAAACATTAGAATACAAACTACTCGTAAACTGGTATGGTTGCCAGTGTTTATACTCAGTACTCTAAGTGTAGCAGACGTTGTTTTACTTGGTGTTTCTAAAAGGTTTGCGTCTTCTAGCATCAAACACAGAGCTACATTATATCAAACCCACTGATTGATGATTTATCTCCATCTTCGATTCTTCAGTCAATAACTGTACGCTGAACTGTTGTCAGTATAAAATATATACTGTAAATGTGGTAGATGGATGTGGAAAAGATGAGACTCGTGCTTCTGTACGTGTCTGATAAATATCAGACTTCTTATATAAGCATGCAGTCCCTCACCTACATAGAGAGCAGGCTGCTGCCATTGATGAGTAGTGTTAATATAGTTTAGTAGTGTAGTGTTGAAGTGATATTTGAATTAGTTCGCTCAGTTTATGTGGGAAAATTGTCACTTTTTGTGATATTTTACCAAATGGAAGTGAGTGAGCAGAGAACCCACCATTAGATGAATCATTTTAAATGTTACATTCGTCAACAGTGAGTGATTCTCCCGCGTTGCTATTCCTATCAGTGTGACTCATGTCGACACTCTCTCTGTCTTATCAATTCAGCTTTAGTCATGTAGCAGCAGTTCACAAAACGCCATTATCTCAAGACACTTTTTTTTTTTTTTTTAGCCAGGTAGAGACCCCACAGTATCAGGAATAGAGGATCCCTTATCAGCATGCACTTTGTGACAGTCGGGAAGAAGGAAGTCCCGTTCTGCTTTTAGAAACTTCGACCCACCAGAGCCCTAAAATTTGTGCAAATATTTCGTGCGGGTTTTTAAAAAAAAAAAAAAAAAAATTTGTTATATATAAAATTCTTTTTTTTTTTTTCCAGACCCCTTTTCTTATTGCAGCCATTCACACTGACAGCGTAATTTCAGTGGAAACTTTTTCAGCATTTTTATTTATTTATTTATTTTTGGATTAGCCTTGTTTATTCTCTCTCTAACTCTGCTCCAAATCCCTTCTGTCCACAGAACATGGCTGATTCTTTACTGGATGGGGAGATGACTCTGGATTCGTTTATCGATGCCTACCAGAACAAGAGGAAGCTGGCCCACCTGAGACGGGTTAAAATCGAGAAGCTGCAGGAGATGGTGATGAAGGGCCAGCGGCTGCCCCAGCTGTCAGTCCCTCCCTCCCGCTCTCAGGAAATCTCCGGAGCTGCTTCTCTCCTCAGCGAGGCAGGCAGCAGCTCCTCTTCCCCCCTCGCTCAGCCCAGAAGGAAGCCACCGCCACCTCCATCCCAGCCAGCACCAATTCTAAGTCCACCTCCAACCGCTGAGCCACAGCCTCCCTTCTCATACCCAGCATCTCAATACCCACCCATTCCTCCCCGAACAGGGCAACCCTTCCCCAACATCCCCTCTGGCTACCCCAACAGCTACCTCTCTCAGTACCCCCCTGCTTTGCCTCAGAGGGCTCCACCCCGGATGGCCCCACAGCCTGGATTCATCATGCAGTAAATTTAAAAAAGTTGTCACTACTGGAACTAGAACTGTGTTGTCTGCCTTCTTGGATTACGACCAAACACAACACAAGAAAGCAGACCTGCACCGGCTGGTCTGGTCGGCCGAAGCAGATCTCCAATAAACCTCTATGGATTCCCGCTCACATCTCATTCTCACCAACAATCCTCCAACAACAAAACGACGAGTTCGTCTTCGACTCTTGTCCAGCCTGAGCACCTTTAGGGGAAGCGCAGCAGGCTGTGGTGACAGCGTGAGTCTGCAGGCTGCTGAGCTGGGACTCCTCATTTATCAGCACTTTCTGTCTCCCAGCCATCTTCTCACCTTTCCTCAAACATGTTCCTCAACTTTTTATGATTTTTCCAACAAAAAAAAAAGGGTTCAATTAGTCATTTCCATCTGCAGAGCACTAATTTACTGATACCTTCAATGCAAGCAAGGAGAGACCCTAATTACTGTGCAGTGTAGATGAAAATAGTTCCCAGAATATTCAGGCGAAAACTGCATCTATGCTGTGACTTTTTTTTTTTTCTTTTCTAAATAGGAAACATTCATAAGGTACATAGAAATCTTTGAATTTCAGCGTCTTCTTATGATAGCGTACTGAGTTATGTTAATAATAGCCAGGATAGACTGATCGACACGTGTAAAAGAATGGCTGACTGGTCCATCTCAGGGCACAAGTTTTTAAAGGGGTTGTTGAGGAAGGCGATGGGAGGCTGAGCTTGTAAGAAATAGAGAGCGAGTAGGCCGGCGTGGCCTCGCATAATGAAGGATTCGTGTATAGCCATACAGTACACTCAAGATGTGTGTTGTTGTTCGTTTTGTTTGTTTGTTTGTTTGTGGGTTCCTGTGCTACACTCCTCTTTTATGTCGTTAACACCCTCAGTTGGGGTTGGAAGTGATGCCAACAGTTCTTTGGATCTCATCAGTTTTCTGTCACACTGAGCACCAAAGACTTCCCACATCATTCCGCGTTAGTTTTTTATTTTATTTTTATTTTTTATGTAAACAGTAGGGTTATGTACCATCGTTCCTAACGTATCTGTTTGTGATATTGAGCTGAAACACTCTTCTTATGTACATGCAAGCCAGGTGTGCTGATGGGAGGCAGAGGTTAACCTGGTTTGGGAGAAACATTATTCTGGTGCAATTGTTTTGGAGAAAAAAATCAATTTTTTTTTCCCCCTCTCCTCCTGACTGCGGTCGCTGTGCACTGTTGAAGAGCCACGAGTGCCTACACTTGAAGTGACGTTGATGACGTCTTGCTGACTACTCCAAGTTTCTTTATGTTCACATAGAGAATCCCCACCTCACGCCCCGGCCTCAGATTAACATGAAAAATGAAAACAAAACAGGTTGAGCATTATCTCCTCCCTCTCCCGCTGACTCTCTGTTCCACGAGACAGTTTAGAAAGAAAAAAAAAAAAAAAAAGCCTGACTGTTTTTGCTTTCTCACCGGTAGCAGAAAGCCCATACTTATGTGCCAGAGAGACGGGACACTCCCCCAGGCTCTGTGCCAAGTGGTGCTTTTATTTCTGCTTCCAACGCCTGGAGGGATCTTACTGGTTTTTGTATTTAGTGTTTCCTTTTCTCTTTAATTGGTAAAATAACAGGGCTCGTCAATCACTTGTGTCATGTCTCATGTGGTTGAACTTCACATGTAAGCAAATGTCAGCAGGAAAAAGCAGAAGCTAAAGCATCAACGTCTCGATGAACCAGCATTTCTAACGACTAACAACTGATAATTCTTTCGTGCATGGCCTTTGTTCTGTGTTCATTTTGAGGATTCCTATTTAATACTACCTTTTTTTTCTTTTTCTTTTTCTTTTTTTCTTTTTTTTTTAGCTCTTGAGCTGCTTTTTGTGTTCGAACTGATCCTCTGCATCCATGGTTTTATATGTGATTGGTGATAATTTCAGTGTAATGTTGTAGGTATTTACTTATAATGAATGTTTAAGTGGAATTTAATGCTATTTTCAAGTTCAATAAATCTGTTCTTTTTGTATCTGTTTTTTGCAGGGCTTTCTTTGTAATCCACAGCTTCCTCAGAGTTTCACAGACCTGTTACTTTTTGACAATGAAATAAGACTGCCATCTAGTGTTCCATAGTTGTTATGCAATGAAAACGTCCTCTAATGTGGGCAACAGTGCCACAGTTCGCACAGTAATGTGCAAAAGTCTCGAACCACCCCTCGTTTCTTATATTTTTTTTCCAGGAAAATGCAAAGTAGGTGCAGCAATTTATCGAAAGGTGCAAACATAAATGGCACAAACAGTTTGTACAAATCTTCTTTGAACAGATGTACGTGATTGTTGAACCTGCCCTTTCTTCTTTTGTCCTCCATGCCTCTAGTTTTAGGCTAATAACTCTTTGGGAATCACCTTGTTGCAGCAAAAATGCTATTTTATGTCTGTTGTCTATTGTGCATAGAAACAGCTTTGATCTATCCCTTGGTTGGTGCCTTTTTATGCTGGAATTCATGGGTCAATGTTAAGTAGCTTAGCAAACAAAACAAAAAAAACATTCCTGTAAAATTGGTCAGATACAAAGACTCAACTGAAAAGCGGCTAGTGTCCAAAGAAAAACTTTGAAATTGTGATAGAAATCTATCACAATTTCAATCTGCTGTATTTATTTTTAGTACAGTGAGTAAATTACTCACAGTGCAGGCTGGGAAAAGCAGTTCTGAATACAATTCTGTTTTGTTTTGTATGGCAGTGTGAATTAGATTAAGATACAGAAATCCAGAGTTTAGTTGTTTTTCCCCCAGCTCATGTATTTGTAGATTTAGAGCATCGTGCATAACTGTTGAGCCACCCCTCATTTCTTTATGCCTTCCTTAAAAGAATTACAAAGAAGTCTTAACTCCTTTAAAGTGCTCTTGAGCAATAAGCCTCCAGGCTTTGTCAGTCTTTAAAATTCAACTCTACATTTATTTGATATAAACATATGTCCATGCAGAGTGGTTGTCCACTACAATATGATTAGGTTAAATAGGCTACTACATCATAAATGTTGTGTATTAATAAGAGGTGTTTTTGAATCCATGCAATGGAAAAACCTACTTTGTCTCTTGTTGGACCTGCAAGTGCACTGAAACACAACAGTGTGCACCTTTACTGAATTCAAAGCTATTCCTTGAGGAAAAAAAACATGAGACCCTTTAGTTACACTTCTGTGGGTACTAAATAATAAATAAAGGGAAGGGTTAGCTCAGTAGGTAGAGTGGTGGCCCCATGATCGGAAGGTCGGGGGTTCGAATCCACTGAACGGCTACCCTGAGGTACCCCTGAGCAAGGTACCGTCCCTACACACTGCTCCCCTTGCTTCACTTAGTGAATGGGTTAAATGCAGAGAGGAATTTCCCCATGAAGATCAATAAAGTATACATTATTATTAATCTCTAAAGTGGATCTACTTAGCTAGCTTTACATGATTCATAAAATAATCCTTATCTATCTTAAATGGGTGAGGCTCTTTATTCATTGACAAAAAACAAGCATTTTTAAGCCACCCTCTCTTAAGCCAGCTTTCTTCTAATTGGCTGCTTCTAACAAACAGAAGGTCTAAACAGCAGGATAGTAGAGCAGAGTTGCTGTACTGAACAGCAAGAGCTGGGATTCTGAAATGACCGTATTAAGCATAACCCCCTTAATTTGACATAATTTGGATTCAGGTTTTTAAAAAAAAATGTATGAGCTGAGCAATTAAAGCAGTCTAAAGCCTGAGCAGTTGGCTCACAGGATTACTTTTACCTCGTAATCGGAAATTTTAACAACAACCATTCACATGTATATATAAATTTTCTATATAAGATCACACATTCTAAAGTATCAGCTAAAACCAGTTTCCCAGTTATACGATCTAACTTTGCATTAGTTAACTTGGAAATCAATAAAACAGGAAGCGTTCATTGACAGTTAGTAAAATGACAATCCAAATGAGAACGCCAGAGGGAGACATTGTCACGGTTGACATAGTAACTCGTTATTAGCTGGCGTGGTATTTGGTGGCAGTCTCTCCATTCGCTTATATGTAGCAACCAAGCAAACTGCGGGTTACTTTAAAAAAACAGAACAATACGAAGAAGTGGGTTTGTCGTTTTGAACGCACCCTTAAATCACGTGTTGCGTTTCCATAGTCACGTCATATGGGCTCCACCATGTTGTAGGAAACCCGCCGCTGCTCCTCACTCACTGTCAGATTAGAGTTTAATCCGAGGAGGAGGAGGAGGTGGAGGAGGATACTCTGTCAAGACGCTGTCTGCATCTCGGGAGGACTTGCGCTCTTTATGCATTCAGAATAATCGCGATTCGCGTGCTGCTGTCACTGTTTCCTTCAACGAGCGCCCCGCACACTGAAGATGAAACGCCAGTCTTCCGCTGCTGTCTTTGCCTGTCCGCCGACTTGCCAATACGTTAAGATGTTAGCTGGCTAACTAGCTGAAAAAGAGTAACTAAATCGGATTAGCTGCTAACGGCAGCCTCCCTCTGGGTAACAACCGGGTATTATTTGCTGCACTTGACAAATATAGACCATCAAGCGCTTGTCAGTGTTTGCGTTAATTGTATTTCTACGACAGTGTCAAAATTCCTACTTTGTGCTATAGTTATTCGCTATTGTTAATGTTTCTGCGAGCTAGCTACATTATTAGCTAGTCAAACCACAACAAAAGCTGGACCTCTGTCGTTTTCTAGTCTGCACAGTTCGTTAGGGAGGGCGAACATAAAAGTAGTAGTGCCTCTGAACCCCCACCCCCCCAGCCGAAAGTCAAGACGGAGGTGACGGCCAGACTTGGGTGCTAGCTGGTCCTGAGGCTAGCGGGCTGAGAAGTGTTCGAGATTTAAGCCCCGACACATTAGCGTTCAGTGGAAACATGTCAGGAAAGGATAAGGACAAGCCGGAGAAACAGTCCACAACGGAACGGCTCGTAAAAGGTGAGAGTCTCTCACAGTACCAGCGCATCATGCATGATTTGACTGGAAGCTAACGTTTGGTACAGAAAACCACCTGTAGCGTTTGAAGAAACTTTGTTTAAACACACTCGGGCTGTTGCATGACAGAGTTGCACTTAATGGTTATACCTGGTCACACAAGTCACGCTTTATAAAGCGACATATACACTAAAAGTCTCACCTTATCATCAGTACGTGCGTTAATACTAATGTGTACTATTGCAGTCTCATAAGCCTTTCAGTTTTATCAGGGGGATGCTCAGATATCTGTGGATGAACCTGAATCAGGTCAAGATCATGATTTCATAAAAGTATTATTTTCACACTTGGCCACTGGTACCTATGCCAGTGATCGCAGCTTGGCACAAATCAAAGCCGAGAAGCCGTCCTCTCCGGTCACCTTGATATTTCAAATGAATGAACTCTAAAATCATGAGGCCTTCTCTTGGGAATACCCGAGGTCTGCTCAGGTTACCAGTGGAGCTCGACAACAAGACGGATTCCTTCACGCTTACATCGTCCAGGCTCATTGGACAGACTGGGCGAACATCTGTTGTCTCCTGTATGATGGCTGAGGCATAGCAAAGTCTGAGGTAGCCCCCCAAAGAAAGAGAGTCTAACCCCACCCCTGTAACCACCACCGCTTGCTTCTTAATGCCAAAGCAGCCTCCATCGCTGTCTGCAAGGGCACTAGTAGAGTGTCCTGCCAGGGGACTGGAATGCTGAAGTGTGAGCCAGAAGGGAGAGAGTGAGTTAATTGTGGAAAGAATCTCCCCAGTGATGTTCCCAACATGGCCAGCCACATGGTGGGGAGAGAGAGAGCATCACAGTGACAGGGAAGAGAGAAAGACTGTAGATTGAAGTGAGGCTCGGTTTCTTATTAGTGCAGATTTTAAGTAACAAAAACAAAACACTGCTATGGGTTTGAGTCTACCGTCTAACCTGTGACTGTAAGAGGGCTTAACTGATAGACCTGTTGAGACTAATGCTCCTCTGGTTGTGTAAGTCAGCAGTTAAGCTCAATTAACTTCCTTTGACCTGGTATTTCGTCCCTCAGAGTCAGGTCTGACAGCTGAGCGATGCCGCAAGACCCTCAGTGAAGATGAGATTTGGCCCTTCGTAAAGATTCGTGTCACTTTTGATGCGTATCAAACTCGATTATTGCTCCGTGTTAAATCTGACCCTGCGCCTAAAATAAAATCAGACAGGCCACAGGGGCAGCGGATGCAACTACCACCCCACTTGATCGAGTGACTGAGACGGGAAATTAAAAACCCAGGCTGTGCCTGTTTAGCTCGTGAAGGGTAATGCATTCACTGATAATTAGAGCAATCTGAAGTGGACTTGACAATTCATGCAGCCACAGTGCACTCCATTCATCTCTGCCCAGCCGCATCTTTGTAATTCAATCCTCCCCCATTGTGTGGATTTTGAAACAATAGCGAACATATTCGAGACGCCGGCTCATATCACTGTCCAAAACATTATCCTCAGTGGGCAGGATGGCAGATAGTCGCGTCTTTGTTTCTTGAGTCGTTTGTTGTCCTGCCAGGCTGTGGGTGTTGATGCGGTGCAGTAGTGGCCCTGCGTCTGTGTGTGTGTAGTTTTGAAGAGTTCATCAAACATTAATGCTAATTAGGCCAGGCAGCCTCTAATAAGAAGCCACTCTCAGGGCGGTGGCAGCTTAATGTTATATTATTAGCTTATTATTTTTAACAAAACATTTTTCTTCACTGGGTAAATGAGCGGGCTGCTTCGCTTCCCCCCCCCCCCTCACCACGAAGTGGAGAGTGTAAGTGTGTGTGTGTGTGTGTGTGTTAGCGTGTGTGTGTTTACTGGCAGCCAGAGGTTCATTTGTATCTGTGTTTGAACAGACAGCTCCAGTCTTGATCGTGCAGGCAAATCAACCCCAGAATATATTATTACTGCTATTATTATCATTACTGGAGGACAGCAGGCTCTTTCCTGTTGAGCTGCATGGCTTTTTCACTCCACTGGCACTGAGAAAAGTTATTGTCCAGCATGTGAGGGGAATGGGGGGGGGGGTTACCAGCTAGCCTCCAGGCAATTGCTTGTAAATGTGGTCAGCGCTGCTATTGCCTGAAATGTTTAACAGTCAGGTTATGTCATGTGCACAACACAGCCCATTCTGTATTTTAATAATTTTTTTTTTCTTAAACAGGGCCGGCTTTGTCCGTACAGGAACCTTCTTCCAGTGTGACAAAGCTTTTAAGTAAACAGCCCCTGAATCTCGAAGCCCTTGCTAATAGAGGCTTTACCTAATCTGTTCTTAAGGCTCGTACCTCAGCTTACAGCTCTCTTTGCGGCCGTGCCTCGTATGCTTGGGAGCACTTACTGTTTATTTATACCACACTAGCCAGTGCATGACAGCTTGTCCTCAACACAGGCTAGTCAAGTCGGAGCTTTTCCACTACAGGCCAGGCAGTAGTCTGTCGCCCAAATAACATCTTGTGACTTATTCCCTTGCTTTATTGCACCAGCAATAAAAACACGGCACTTATTTCCTTGTGGGGAAAAAAAACAAAACAATCTGCAGATCTGCCTCTAAACTCTTAGTCTAGACTCATGGCATGAGCCTGAGTGACAAATACATTTGGCAACCCCAGGCACCACATCACTGATTAGTAAAAACACTCACACTTAAGTCTGAATCCCTTTTTTTTTTCTCTCCTCAGCTTGCAGTTTGATTTACTGTGTGTAGGTGTGACAGTATTCTCAGAATTCCTCTCTCTCTCCTTTCTGTGATCATTGCCGCCTGCACCACTTAGCCGATACCGGTGTTTGTCTCCTTCCACGATTCCTGTGAGGGATGGGTTTAAAAGAAGGGTCATGTCATCAGCACGATCCCAGATCGGCTCACCTCTTTTTGCATGCCATACAGACGGTGGCTTTACACCATAATTAATTGGTGGCATAATGCATTTGTGTTCGCTTGGTCTGTTGTTGGGTGTACCAGGCATAATCCGTTTTACCTCTCAGACCCAGGCAGTGAGAGCTTGGATCTCCCTCTACTATTGTTTTGAGCTAGCACAGATTAGTCGGCAGCTATTTGCTCCTACAGCTTTATGAACCCATGATGCCAGTGTTGGAGCACTAATCTACACCGTGGACACTGTTTTAAAACAGTTATGCAATTTTGATATAATTCCCTGCATTATAGTCTCTTGTCAGAGAGCTAGATTAAATATTGCTTCCGTGATTACTAAAACGTGTTGTTTTCCATACACTGTAAGCTAATGCCCCAACTGCATTGCTGTCACACTGCCTCTGTGATACATTTTCCAGGTTTACTTGTTACTCACTTAATTGTGTTTTGATCGTGATGCTTTCAGGTCTCAGCCTCAAAAGCACTGACCTTTAGTGATGATGGTAAAAGGATTGTGTAGGTGGTGTGGAGCAGCTTATGGGGGGAGGGAGGGTGCGGCTGGGGGGGGGGGTTAAGTGAGGTGCAGGGCTTCTTGTTGTTTGTCTCTTACATGGAGTCATCATGTAGGTGTATGCGTCGCTGCTTCTGTGCAAGTAACTTCGTCTTGGCTCAGTCAAGGAAAATGTCACACCTCATGATTTCAGCTGAAGTGAATGCAGGCTGAGATCCATAATGTTTTTGGGTTTTTTTTCTTTACTGCTTTTTTCTTTTGTGTTACTTCTGGGGTAATCTGTCCTTATGTATCAATACTACTTCTAAATTAACATTTTGATCCAAGGGTGGACTGCTGGGACCACACAGTCTTATTCTTCTGATGCCTTCTTCCTTTTCAAAGGGAGGTTTTCCTCCCCGCTGTCACAAAGTACTAATCAGGGTAGCGTTATTGTATTTGTTTCTATATTATTGAAATGGTGAAAACTCTAATAAAACTGCTATGAAACTACATCAACAGAACTAACGCACACCAGCTGTTTGATACGCTGCCCATCTGATCAGTCCCACACCTCCAGACTCACAAACAGCTTCTTCCCCTGGGCCATTCGGACTGTTAAAAAACACTGCCCCCCACACCCCACCCTGCCCACTCACCAGTAACTCTCATCACTCAGGCCGCTCACACACGGACTCTATTGAGATCAAGTCTGCTCTTTTCACTTTGCAACTTGTTCTCTAATGTGTGTCTTTCTATTGTTTTTGTATATATTGCTCTTGTTTATCCATATTTCTCCTGTTTGTTATTTAGTCATACTTGGTCATAGTTATATTCTATTCTGGCATAGTTAGTTTGGTGCACCCACAATTTTGTTGTACATGTACAATTACAATAAAGGGCTATTCTATTCTATTCTCTTCTATTCTATTGTAATTAATTGAATGCAATAATGAACATTGAGAGTATTTTTGGTGATTTGCAAATATAGTAAATAAGTCCTATGATTTCTTTTTTCTCCAAGCCGTCTCCTTTTTTTCTCTCCATATAAAAATAAGATTGAATCATAATCTGCGGCTGCTCACAAATGGTGAAAATCAGTTTATCCTTAATTGGTGATGGTGGTTTCTTCTGGAGAATCAGGCCTTCAGACTTTGCATCATGCTGGAGTTTTTCTTTGGAAAAGAAAAACTTAGAGATTAAAAACCAAAAAAGGGAAAAATGATTTTTGACTGGAATCTTGATCATTACCAAGAAATCCAAACAAACTTCTTATCATGATCTATTTCCACTTCACTTGATTTTCTGGACAATCTTTGAATATTGCAACATTACTACCAGACTAGTATGTCTGAAGTGGACATTAACAGCTCTGTGCTGGTGCTGTAGTGGAACCAGATTACACCATTACAGATTGCTTTGTTTCACACTGGTTACGCCCTTAATGCTAATTAATGCGCACTATCAGTGTAAAAATTCCACAAATGCATTTCATCTTAAGGATGCAGTGATTTTTTTTTTGATGTTTAGACGAACACATTTTCAGATTTTTAGATGAACTGGGCCAATAATCTTAATGCAGCAATTTTGGCAGCATTCGTTATATAAACACGAATGAATATGTTGCCAGCAACTTAGTTACTGTCGATGCCCTTATAAGCTTGACTTTGACAGCTTTTTAGCTTTTTATCATAATTCAGGAGGAAACCCCACATCCCGTGACAATATCGAGATTTGGTCCCACCCCTACCATGGAAGGTTTTTCTCGAATGATCGAGGATTTGTTGATGTTTATTGGTGAACCATAATGATGTCATCTTGGATGGCTAAGAACAAGCAAATATAATAATTGATAAATAATGAGCATCATCATGCTTGCATTTTTCTAAATTGTCTGAGTCATGAATCCAGGCAGAAGTTTGAATTTTGGCACAGATAGTCTCACTCCCCTGTGACGGCATTGCTCCCCTTCAGTTGTCATGCAGCTGCCAACCTAAGCTCAAATATGACTATCATAATGATTTTTTTGTTTTTGTTAATCAACAGCTGTGCCATACCCTCCACAACATAAGCTGACTATAAAAGAGCTGTATGAAGATGGCAAGCCCAATGCTGAGCTGCTACGCAACCACCTCGTCAAGGAGGGCCGCGTGGAAGAGGACGTGGCTCTCAAGATCATCAATGACGGCGCCAACATCCTCCGTCAAGAGAAGTGCATGCTGGAGGTGGAGGCACCTATTACAGGTGAGATGCTCGATATTAGGAGCTTAAGGAGGACTGTGTCATGTATTTAGTGAATTTGGAAATCATTATTTAAGTATTACTTGCATATTTTTTCAGATCTGTTTCCAGGATAATCTAACAAAAATGCAGGTTACCCTTGAGCTGGAGGTCTACTGTTCGGACTCTCGATAATATTGCCCACCCACATGTGCTGTACCCTACACTAGATCCATTTAAGAAATTGTGCTGCTCCTCTGTAACTGACTTTTAACTTTGACATACAGTAAAGAGCACAGTTCAACAGAGTGTCACTGTCAAGTAGTGTAAAGCAGGTGGATGTAGAATAAACAAGCTATTTGAAGACATCTGAGCAGATGTTTAAAGTCTGCTTCGGTGATGCTTCAGCATTATTCCACTGCAGGCTTGTTTATGTTCTATGGCTGACGCCTCACTCTTTCACCAGATCAGAGGGCCTCGCAGGCTGTCAGTCAGGCTTTGAAAAGTGTCAGCTCCTTAGCTGACCTTTGCATACTCTGTTTTGTTTTTCAACCTCAGGAAGCAAAACCCTGTTAAAACTACTAAAGCTAAACTCTGGGGGAGGGGATGACAAGCATGATAAATATGGCTTTGCACGTTTATGTGATTGATTAGAATAGCTCATTCAGCTCATATAGTTTGTATAGCTGAGTAGTCCTAGGTAAAGAGATATGAGAAGTATTGCTTGGTCAGTTGTTCTTTAAATACACAGGAAGTATTTGTACAAAGTCCTGGCTGTGCTACTGTTTCGTTCTCATTGAACCCACAGATAAGTGTCTTTCATTTGCTGCATAATTCAGAAGTAGTGACTTCAGTGACAGTGAATAATAAAAAAAAATTTCAACTTAAAAAGAATTCACCCTCCACCTCTACAATGGTTGAAAAGGTTAGAAAGGTACTGCCACAGTCTGTATTGTTATGATAAAGGAAGTGACTTTTATCTGCTCCCTTGTCACAAGTGGTCACTACAGCAGGTAGCTCCACATGCTTGTTTTGAGTTTTACCTCAGATGCCTTTTCTGACGCAACCCCAAAGGGCCTTGTGTGTCCAGCTGGAGTTGAACCAGCGACCTTTTGCGTGCCAAGCAAACATCAGCATTTACAACTTAGCTTAAAATTTAGCGTGCAGTATACTCAATCTTTAATAATCTGTTGCAGTGTCTATAACCCTTCTATGTATATATTTCCATTCATTGAGGGGATTCTACGGCTTTGTCAAGTCACAGTATAGCTTACGCACTGGTCACTGCTCTGAAACTGTGAGAGCAGCACAGCTGAGTAACCATCTATCTGTATGCTTAAGTATGCACTCACCTCATCTAAAAGGTGCGTGTCTGTACTCAGGGAAAAGCACAGCTTTAGTAACTGGAAATGAAGCGAACGTAGGTTTTTATTTTTCCAGCTTCTCGCCCCTGTGCCGTCTGGATTATTTATAGTCCTACAATAATATGAAATAGATGGAAAGACCGACCTGCTTGCAGGCATGCATATTTGAAACAACATTAAACCATCCTGCACGTCAGAAGTCGTGATGTCACATTAGCCTGGTTTGAGCCCACTGGTAACCTTAGTTTCACCGTCCGCTATTGACCTAAGTTGACCTGGTTCCAGGTTCCACGTGGATATCTACATGCTTTCACACCTGTGACCACACAGACTACCAAGCATGCATCCTATAGTCACACTAGATAAGGAATAAAAAGAAAACCCATTGGCTGGTGTCATAAAAGGAGAGTGCAGTGACCCTTCTCAGCTTCAGAGTGAAGCAATACCTACTTTATCTGAGTGATCGCCTTCTCCCTGTGATTCTATTTCTATGGAATGCATGTTTTCCAGGATTACAGGTCACAGATATACTATCACTGATCATAGCAGAGTTTTCATCAGAAGAGTTGTTAAGCCTGGTGGGTGCAGCAGTGGCAGCCTGCCAGAAGTATACTGGTGAAAAGCCACAAGGAGTCAGTAAATGGTTTAAAGTAGATGTGGGCCACATCGTCTGGTCCCAAACACGTAAAGGTCATTTTTGACTTTTCTGTCCACCATCATCATCAAAACAACAAGTAGGATAAAATCTTTTAGGAGAACTATTTGAACTATTTGTATTTATGGCCATTACTTGCATAAGAGCAGCATCTATATCCAGAATAAGTAATATGGCTATAATATGTAACTGAGAAATTAAGAGCAACGTGTTTGTCTGTCTTTGGCAGTATGTGGAGATGTACACGGACAGTTCTTTGACCTTATGAAGTTGTTTGAAGTCGGAGGTTCACCGAGTAACACGCGCTATCTTTTCCTTGGTGACTACGTAGATCGAGGGTACTTCAGTATTGAGGTGAGTAGTTGTGTTAGTATATTTGAGTCATTTTTATTTTTACTTTAATAATAATGAAACATTTATTTCCTCTTTTGAATATTTTTCACTCTGGTATCAGTAAACACTGTATGAACATGCTGTATAGATTTGGTTCACAGATAACGCTTTAAAATTATCTGCAGTTATCTTGGAGTGTGTCAGTGTTAAAAGGTTATTTCTTTATCTTCCAAATTTTTATATTTTCATGTTTTTTTGCATTTAAATGTTTCAGTTTTAAGGATTAAGAAGTCCTTTGCAATAACAAAAAAATAGCAATTTGAAAGCATTTAGCTTAAGTAGCACTTTGAGATTTAATTTATGAATTTAAAGAAATAATCAGACTTATAACAATGTTCTTTTTTTTTTTTTTTTTTTTTTTTTTGTAGTTTTAGAAGGGTTATTCCTCATTTTTCTGACTGATTTCAGATCTGGCGACTTTGAGTAAAGCGTCTCAGCTGGGCTGTTAATAAATGCTAGGCAGGCTCATTCTTTTGTAGGAAATAACTGGATTGGGAAAAAATGCTAATGTAATCAGTCACTATTGTTTATCTAACAGTGTGATATGTTTTGATGTATTCTAACTGTATGTCTTGTATGTTTAAGAAAAAAAGCTGTCTTTATATCCAATTTGGATACAAGTGTTACTGTCAGAAAGTCAAATCTAGTTTAGTTATGTTTTGGTGGCTTCTTATACTGCTGCTTGTATTCTAAGTGTATATGATGTTGTAGTAAGACCACTGGCTGCAAGTCACATTGAAAGGGCTGGAGCTGATGTAATGAAAAGCATTTGGACTTGAGCGTGTTTCAGTCCCACTTTGATTCAGATGGTTGCTCATGGTGAGAAAGGCTGCTAAAATGTGAGTACTACTGCAGTGCTCCTTGACCAAATGGGTTTTTGTGCCCTAACTTTTATTTCAGTGACACCTCCAAAGGGCACACTTTTCTACATGCTGATTAGAACAGTTAAAAATAAGACAGAGGAGTGGAGCAGAAAGCTGCAGTGCGACTCTCAAGATCTCTGGCTGGAGGGCTGTGCCTGTAGTGCGTTTGAATTTATTGCAGTTATAATGGTGAGCTGGTTTACAGTAAAACATAAATCACACATTTGGAATGGTTTGTGTACATTACAAAAAAACAAGCATTTATTTATGTGTTGGTCCCAAGGAGCCAGACTTTCTTGTAGCCTTTAAATTTGTCATGAGCAATCGTTCTCCAGGCTCTCTGAAGGTCTTTAAAAGTGTTTTTTTTAAGACAGTGGCTGATTTTTCGCTTATTTTCAGTCCAGTTGTTGAATCTGACCATTTTCAGGGGAACGTGTGAGGGTTTTTTTTTTTTTGTTTTGAAGCCACTAAACAGTGGCATATGAATCAAGCATAAGAAAAGCATCTAACTGAGGGGATGACTCAGTGTTATGTCTACACATAAGAGACAATTTATCACTGAACCAGTTTTAAGCTGTGTTTTTAGGCACTTTGTTGCTAGCAGCCTGTCACAAAATCTCATTTGTTTCAATTTTGTAAGCTGAATATAAGAAGCTAAAGAGTATTAAGGTTGTTCTGGTGGAACCTGGTGAGCAAGCAATTGCATAAAAGCTACTAGGTCTTAAGTTTAATATATATTTTAAAAAATGCAAATGATTCCACTTTGGCAGGCGAGAAATAGCATTTTTACACCAAAAGGTGATTCCAAAAGAGCCTGAAACCTGGCAGGTGTCATCGTGTTGTGCATTTGAGGGAACTAGACACATGGAGTAGGGCTGGGCCATATCATACTGTTCACGGTAATACCGGTATAATGTTAGGCAACTATAAGAAAATAAAATATCGCAATAGAATATGGGTAAAACGTGCATGCGCAGTGCCTTTGTTTTCATACGCACATGGCAGAAAAAGCATGGGGGCGACGGAGAATGAGAAGGGTGAAGGCGGATCGTTGAATGAAACAGATTAATCAGAATTGGTTTGTAAAAATGGTGCAATGTCAGTGGTGTGGAACTGGTTTGGCACAACTTTTGGTAGAGCATGCACGCGGGCCGTTGTTATTACAGTGTTTTTCGGAAAATAAGTCGCTCTTAAAATCCTTTGATTTTCTGAAAAATTGACAGTGCCCCTTATAATCCGGTGCGCCTTATGTATGAATTCTGGTTGTGCTTACTGACCTCGAACCATAAAAAAACAGCTGCTTGTTTAAGTGAAAATACATTGATGGGTTTTTTTGCACTAATAAAGTTGCGGAGTTTTAAAGTATTTTGTCTCACATCAATTATCAATTATCGTCAGTTATATCGTTATCATAAATTTTTTAATATAGATTTTGATAAATATTTTTGGCCATATTGCCCTGCCCTAACATGGAGAATGAAATAAGAAGGGGCAGACCTAAAACTATCTATAGCAGATGAACAGCTGATCTGAGAGATGCATGTGGCCCTTCAATTGGTCCATCTACTGTTTACTGAAGCCTCATTAGAAATGGTCTCAGTGGAAGAATGTATGTGAGGAAGAAATTCTTAAGGAAAATGTGGAGAAAAGGCTGAGGTATGCCACAAGAACTGAATTAATCTTGTCAGAATTGACGGAAACGGCTTCTTTCTTTGAGCATGTCAGTGATCCCAGTGATCCTTTTACAGCACTGTCCTTGCTGTAAAAGCATAAAACACACTGTCAGTCATGGATTGGCCTCCCCAGACCTTGACATTATTAAAACAGCGTGAAAATTTGACAGAAAACAAAACAAAAGGCAGACAGCGTCCAAAGAAGAGCTTTGAATGTCCTTTTTGTACATATTCCATTTGTCTTATATGCTATATTTCCACGTATGTTTGCACATATTTCTGTGAATTGTATTGCTGTTTGCCATTTTCCTAGCACATTATTAAGAAACGAGGGGTGACTCAAGACTTTTGCACAATATTGTATGTCAGCACTCATGCTGGTAACAAAAACTAGGGAGAAATTATGCCAGATGGCAGTGAAATAGCCTTGAAAGCCAGATTTGTAAAAAAAACAAATAAATAAAAAATGGATACCTTGTGGGAGTAGTGTGAATTTCAAGCTTCACTGTTACTTACTCAGACTCAGTATGAGTTAGTGTATTAACAGTGGGTTCCTTGTAGCACACATTTCAGATTGTTCCTGTAAGTACTTTTCTTGGTCTGAATTAAGCACCCTGTGGAGCACGAGTCCTCGTAGAGCATCTAAAGTATTGATGTTTTAAATATAAATAACATTTTGACATTTCAGTTGTTGACGACTTCTATCCTTAGCCCCAGACCTGCTAGGACCGGCTTTTGGAGTCTAAGTTTCCTCCTTCTTCCCGGCGTCTTGTATATTTGACAACTTAAGAACATAGTAATTGTAAAAGTTATGTTATATAACAGAAAAGAGCCTAGAAATAGTGACTGTTTGGGGCCCAAAGTTGGTCCATAAGTGCTTGAAGGGAGCCTTTCAGACATCGCTGCACCTTTTGATAGTAGATACATGAAGGATATGAGTGGGGTTTTTTTGTTTTTCCTAAAGGGCGTGTGCAGTCCTGATTCATGTCTTCAAGTATTTTGAATATTTTTGGAGAAAAAGCAGAAAATGAAAGCTATGTAAGAGTCAACTAGGACGTATGCTAACATTTTGAGCCTCCTCTGGGGTCTTTTGATGGCCCTGGGTTATTGCCTGAGGTGGGTGAAATGTCACAGATGAAAAAAGGGCAGAGAAGTAGCAAAGGGAATGAAAGGCTCTTGATGATGAAGATAGATTTGTTTTTACTAAAGACGCTTATATTTTTTTTCACCACATACTTTTCTAGAAACAGTGGCATCTCTTAAGAATCAGCTTGATTTGTTTGGGTACGCTTCTTGTGGTTCTAAAACTCCACAACCTACTGTGGCTGGCTGGGGTCACAAAGTAGTCCACAACTAACATGCAGCAACAAAAGTAATGGGATACACACATAATATGCAGCCAGGCAATTATTAGGATATAATTAAAAATGCTGCTGAGGGGAAACCAATCCAATAAACTGCCAGGATAGTTTTTTTTTGTTTTTTTTTTTTTTTTTTTTTTAACAGTACCAGACACTGGATTAGCTTTGGAGCACACATACAGGAATAGCACAATTTGGTTTTTGTTATTGTTTGCTGTATTTTTATATACTGTTTCGATGATGATGCTCATGAGCACATGAGCAAAAGATTAAATGTAGTCAGTGTATGTACAAGTAATCTGTGTGAGCTGAAAACTCAGGCTTCAGACTGCTCTGAATGCTCAGTTTCAGGCAGTGTTTGTAATCTTGGCTCTATGTCCATGAGGGACACTATCACTATTATGGTCATCCCAGGCACACAACTCGGAAGCGCCACCCATCTGCTGTTCAAGCTTTCTGTTTATAAGTGACAGCCAATCAAAAGAAAGCTGGGTTAAAGTTAGAAGAAGAGGGACAGCGGAAGAACTAGGGGGCTTCACCAAGGATGAGATAAACAAGTGTTATTTTAGACTGGGAATCATACAAAGCTAGTAGTAGAAGCTTTGCATCGAGTTGAATTCAAAGATAAAAGATGGACACAGTTGCTGTGAACTCACCAGTTTGGACTCTGATCCATATGGTCCAAATAAGACAGTTGCCAAAACCATTTTTTCTTATATACAAGACTGAAAATATGCTTTTAAATTGTCTGTTTATGTATATTAAGTCTATGAAAATTCACTTGATTTTTACAGACAGCCTCAAAGGGTCAGTAGAGAAATTGCAGTTTCTGTTAGTTGATGGGTTCATTTTTTTTTTTAATCCCAGAAGTTGTCCCTTTTGTTAGAAAAAATTGAGTTGAGCAACTTCGTAATTGCATTTTTCTTAATTCGTCTAGAGCTAAAACAGTGGATCAGTCAGTCATTCTAAGGTAAAACAGTTTTTTTTCTTTTTTAATAAATTAATAATTTAAGTGAATTTAAAAAAAAAAAAAAAAACTTCCAATTTCACCTTCTAAATTCTGATGATTTTTCTCAAAAATTTGAGATTAGATGGTCTGGTTTTTTTTCTCTTAAAGACTTTTGATTGAGGTAGATTATTACAAATATAAAATAATCATTAATTGGCAGCTATTGATTTGTTAAAATAGTGATTAAGATCTCTGAAATGTGTCATTGTTTCTACACATGAGAGGAAGCAGCCTAAAGTCACCATGAAACGGCACTGAAGTGTAAAATCTATAGATTTGCAGCCATTTGATCTCACTAGCAGGGTGTTTTTTTTAGGCCACTTCAGTAATGCATAAGGCAGATATAGGAAAATGGATATCAGGATGTGGTTACCTAGGTAACATAAAGAGTCACTGCAGCCTCTTGAAGCAGTGCGTTACCACTGCAGGCCAGCAATTTGCCAAAGTCTAAATTCAGTGTGTGTGCACAACCTGTTTTATTCTGTGTATTTCTTTATTCACTTAGTGAATTCTCTTTGATCCAAGCAAGTGTTTCTTTGGACAAACCGTCCAAGCCCCAGCTCCACCCCTACATAAACCAGGCACAGGCTGAAGAGAGTGTGTGTGTGTGTGTGTGTGTGTGTGTGTGTGTGTGTGTGTGTGTGTGTGTGTGTGTGTGTGTGTGTGTGTGTGTGTGTGTGTGTGTGTGTGTGTGTGTGTGTGTGTGTGTGTGTGTGTGTGTGTGTGTGTGTGTGTGTGTGTGTGTGTGTGTGTGTGTGTGTGTGTGGGAGATGAGGTGAAGGTAGCCAGTGTTCATGTCTGCCACACAAAGCTCCATGCCCCTTTCTTTGTCTTCTTTCCCACACTCGTGAGTAGCTGGCTGAAAGAGTGCAGAGAGCTCTCATTAAAACCCATGTCAGCTTCAAGCCACTCAGAGCCATGTCCTTTCCTACGCCTCCGCACATAAGAGAGAGCAAGTCACACCGACAGCCCCCTCAACACATTTACCTGCACTTCACAGTCTGATATTCCTCTCAGTGATCAATGTGTATAAGATGAGATGGGTACACCCACCACCACCACCTTATTTTGACATTGCGTGAACACACACCTGCAGGCTCTGGTTACCTTGGCATCTCGTTGCATCGACTTAATAGCGGGCCATGGTTTGCACATGTTAAAAAAGCATGTTGAGAGTGTCAAGTGGCAGCTATTGAACAGTGCATGAACTGAAGAGAAAGCATGTTTGGATTTGGATTGTAAATGCTGTTCTGTTCTTTTAAAATTAGAACCAGTAATGTAGTCACACGAAACCCATCCCACTACATATAATATTTGGTTAGCAAAGGGAAAAAACAAACTGTTGTTTGGCGTATGATGGTTAATGTGTGTTTGGAGCTTCATGTGGCAGAAAGCAAATAGCAGTTGTAGCAGTTGCTACAGGACAGGAATTTAACTGCAAAATGACATAAGCACTCATACCTTACTTTTATATAGGAATATAACCAGATGGCAACCAGTCTGTTTGAGCCTCACGTTGCAGTGAGACACATCATGTTTATAAATTAAGCAGCAGTTATTTGGAAACCTTCACCAATCTGTCTGAGAGTGTTTGTAGTTAGTCTGTGATTGTTTGCAGACAGGTTGTCTCCCACCATGCGGCCTGTGCAACTACCTTGTGATCAAAAGTGATCAAAGGTTGAGAGTGCACATTCATTTTAAGAGCAGGGATGGATGGAGTGATAGATAATTGCCTGAGTAATTATTCCAACATTTGCTGTTTCTAGCGTTTCTAATATGAGTATGCTTCACTAAACATTATTGTTCAGTATGGAGGGGTATACGGGTTGTCTATCATTAAAGGAGATGCACACATTCTAAGGGTCTAAGGGAACTAAAAATATGATGTATCTTGCTGCAAGAACATAATAAGGGCATCTCTCACCCTGAGTCCACCTGGAGGCCTTCCATCGTCTTGGACTGCAGCTGGCAAAGTAGTCCTTGTTCTGTTCTGTAACCAATCTGTAAGTGAGGTTGGCTTAGGACATGAACCAGCTCTCTTCAGCTACCCGCTGTTTCTGCTTAGAGTCAGCCTGCATCTTGCAGCAGATCTCCAGAGCAGAAGGAGTACCATTGCCAGCTGCAGTCCAAGGCAGTGGCGTTGAAGTCCTTCCATGGGACATGAGTCCATTGGCTAGTTGGGGCTTGTATGCATGTTCTCCCTTTGGCTGTGTGAATTCCCTCTGGGTACTCTGGTTTCCTCCCACCGTGCAAAGGCACACAGGTCAGGTTAATTGGTAATTCTAAATTAGTCATAGGTGTAACTGTGAGTCTGAATGGTTGTCTATTACTTAGTGTTAATACTATGATAGATCTTTCCAGGATGTACCCCGCCTCTCACCTTATGTCACCTGGGATACTCCCTTCCCATGATCCTGAACTGGATAATTGATTAAGGCCGGGTGGCCAGCCAAAATAAAGTCTCTGTGCGATAAGTACCGGTAATGTCTCCTTTGTATCTCCGGTGGCTCTAAAATATGAAAATGTTAATAGTAGCAACATTTTGGAACACTGTTTTTCAATAGTAACAATGTTTCAATACTCACACAATGTGAATTGTGTTGGAAAGCGGGGCCTTTTGCTGCCTTTGAGAGGGTCATCTGGGATGCTAATACGCTTGTTGTAAAAATGTCAACATATTCAAGAGATGATTAAATCTAGTTCATATGTAGAGAGAGACATTTAATTAACATAAATATTGTTTTGCTTTTTATATAGTGTGAAATTAACCAAAAATCAGTTCCTGGGACTTTACATAGTAAGGTCCATACCTTAAAACCTTTGAAAGAGCAGCTCAACAGTTCCCCCTCGAACAGCTCTTGATGACAGTGGTGAGGGAAGCCTGTGTGTGGAGAACACTGAATATATTTGAATAGAATTATGAGCACACGTCTCTGACCTTTCTCACATTTCTCTCTTGCCGTCTCTCCTCTCAGTGCGTTCTCTACCTCTGGTCTCTCAAGATCAACCACCCCACCACACTCTTCCTGCTGCGTGGGAACCACGAGTGCCGGCACCTCACCGAGTATTTCACCTTCAAACAGGAATGTAAGTGTGCTGCTTTTCTCAGCCGTATGAAGACCAGCCCAGGGGGCTCATATGCTCTCTGTACCACTTTAAATTGACCTGTATTAGTCAGCTCTCAGATTTCACACATAGCCCAGATATAATGGTGCAGTCTGGTGCTAATAGTGTGAGTGCAGGATTGCTGTCGCAGGTATTTCCTTAGTCCCATTGATAGTTCTTTTCACTTTCAAGTACCGCAGACACAAATGAGGAATTGAAAACACAGTGCTGGGAAACATAGCTATGTTAAGTCAGACTTCATGCCAGAGAAGTGGAGTGTTTTCTCTATTCCCCTTTAGTAAAATGACTAGCGCCCCGTAAGTAGGACACATTTGTCACAAACACGTTGAATTGGGAAGTCCCATCACAACATGCAACAGTTCATCTGCGAGTCTCCAGCGAGGAGATGAAGCCTTTGTCCCGTTTGTCTTGCCGACAGCAAACTGCCGAAGCATGGAGAGCAGCGAGGCATGCTGTTGATGCTATTTAGACAGTTACACTCACACTTTGATTTCAGTCAGTGACAGCTGCACGCGCGCGTGTGTGTGTGTGTGTGTGTGTGTGTGTGTGTGCAGAGCAGGTGTGGAGGTATTAGCATGCAAACTCAGAAAGCAGTCGGCAAAGAATGTCTTGCCAGTTGCAAATAGATTTCACTCACTACATCCCTGCTCACACCCACCCACATGCCACCTCATCTGTACACACAAACACACACACACAGTTTGCCACCTGTTCGGTTGGGGCAAGCTTATTGATCGGAAAAGCTTGTTGATCGATAATCAGTTCAACACTAACAAATTTAATCAGAGGATTAGGGATTGTTGTAGTAATTGATTGCAGCTGCGATCACACTTCTCTCGTAGCCTTGTCTTGTAGTACACACAGGAAAGGTTTGTAGAAGTAGTAAAATGTGGCAATCCAAGTCAGTGTGGCCTCACACGATGTTTTAACCCATGTTGCCTTACTGTTTTAAGTGGTGCATTAATGATATTAGAACGTTTTGTTTTTTCAGATTAAACAGTCAAGAGTGGGGATTATTTTACAACTTATTTTATGATTGATCCTCACAGTGTACAACTCGGAGTTATGACGTGGGCAGAATATTGGCTACTGCATTAAGGCTCTGTTGACCATGTTGTTATCCTTGCATCTATTCCTGCGATTCCTCCACATCCCACAGCTATTCTCATGAATGATAGGCGTCGCCACTATACCTCCACATCAGCACTCACAAAAAAGGGGTCGAAACCTCCCTCTGTGTAATCTTTTACACAATAAGACAAGTAACAGACATAGAGACTTGCACAAGCGGCAGAAACAGCGGCTTGCTACAATGGATTTGACGGCAACTTTGTTGTGCGGTAGATATAATGCAGCTCATAGCCTCATGAGCAAGCGCGATACAATGACGACCTGTTTTATTTAATGAATGCATTATCTTTGTTCTCATCAATAAACAGTTTTAGCATAGTTTATTATCACCAAGCACACTCATCTTATCTGTTATGGTCTACAGCCCCATGACGTCGTTTCTGGGAAGACATGGGTTAGTGTGCGGAGTCCAGAGTTAATGCCGTCTTATGAATCTAGGTTAACTCTTTACTTTAGCTAACTGCAGAAATAGCATTTTCCTGTTCTCATCCCATGAGTAGTGTTTCATTGTTATTCCAACTAAGCATTAAAGATGTTCATTTACTAAAACATTTTCACAGAGTAAAGAACTTAAATTTCCAAGCTCAAAGCTCCACACTCCCCTTTATGACCTTAAAGTAGCACTGTCTTCAAACTGGCACTCGCATTGTACTGTCCTGGCTGCTTCTCCTCTATAAGGCATGGACTTCCTCCTGACCTAATCTGACCCTTTCATTCTTCTGCAAGTGGCGCTGTAGAAGCTGTCTGGAAACAATCACCACTGGCACAGTTGGCAGGGCAGCTCTGCTAGCCGCTCATAACACATCTACCAAACCTTTGCTGTAGTGAGCAAATTCAACAGACTTTTTGCCATTTTTGGCAGTAATTATGACCTCAGACTGAATCCCAATCTTTATTTTTACTGCAGGTAAAATTAAATACTCTGAACGGGTGTTATGACGCCTGTATGGAGGCCTTTGACTGCCTGCCCCTCGCTGCCCTACTCAACCAGCAGTTCCTGTGTGTACATGGCGGACTCTCACCAGAAATCAACTGCCTAGATGACATAGAAAAGTAAGTGATCGACCGCTGGCTTGTGACATTATCAAGATCTGCCTTTCAAGTTAATCTCTTATATGTTCCAAGAATATGTGTTAAAGTGTCAGCTCTAATCGCAGATCATTCACTCCGTCATGCCTCATTACACGGGATTCTAGCTTTGATGTACAGCCTGTTCCACTGTTGGCAGGTTGAAATCCAGAATGGGCATTTCCTGTCTGTGCCATGGATGCCCTGGTCAAACTGAGGCAGGACAACCAATATGGCTGTTATTGAAAACAAAAGTTTTACAATAAAGTGCACATTTAACAGCACCAGAGGGTGACATGAAAACACAGTAACATCTAAATTAAGTCATCAACTTAGTTTACTATATTTAGAACGAAGGCAGGTGGCACGGTGGTTAGCACTGTTTGCCGCACAGCAAGAAGGTCCTGAGTTCAATTCCACCATCAGGCCGGGAGCTTTCTGTGTGGAGTTGCATGTTCTCCCTGTGTTTGCGTGGGTTTCCTCGGGTACTCCGGCTTCCTCCCACCGTCCAAAGACATGCAGCTTGGGGATAGGTTAATTAGATAATTGGAATAAATTGCCACTAGATGTGAATGTGCGAGTGAATGTGTGTGCGAATGGTTGTCTGTCCCTGTGTGTGTTGGCCCTGCGACAGACTGGCGACCTGTCCAGGGTGTACCCCGCCTCTCGCTCCTATGACAGCTGGGGATAGGCTCCTGCGACCCTGAAAAGGATAAGCGGAAGCGAATGGATTGGATGGATAGAACGAAGGCAGGCTTAAACTGGCTCACTTTTAGCTTGGAGCTAAGTTGATCTCTATTACAGTCTGTTAGAGATGGACAGTTAAAAGCTATAAATACTCATCGGCAAATACTTTTGGACTCTGTTTCTCACATTCTTAAAATTTTATTTCCTGGAACATGTTCCCTGTGTCTTGACTAGTTAGTATCAATACTTGAAGAATGAAGAATGAAGGATAGACTTATTGTGAAATTCTGTGTTGATACAATATTACAAATAACAAAATTGGCTGATAGCTGAATCTAATACTGTTAGTTTGGCTTGGACACAGAGAAATTGTTACAAGAAATGACCTGTTTAAAAACTCTTCATGACAGTATTTTTAAATTTTTAGTCAGCTTAATATTAATGTGAATCAACAAATGACCAGACATCACTCAACTCCTTATTTGATGGTATGTAATGTTAGCCGATATCAGTCAGCAGTGCTGATGTCGGTCAATAAAAATATTTGGCTGATGTAGCTATTAAGTTTATGAAGTTTGATAAATTAGAGCCCAAGCGATTAGTCTGCGATATTATCGGCCTGTACTAGATATTTGCTGATTCACTGGTATCAGCATTTATAACAGGCAATAAATGAAAATTTGACAAGTGGAGATTGGATAAACACTCTTCAGTCGTGTTTTGAGTGTTGACGTTACATAGTTTGTCTGGCAGAGGGCACCCTGCAACTTCCCTGTTGGCAACATACATTTTTGGAGTGCCACAAACACAACCAGGTGAACAGAACGAAGTCCAACGTAAATAAATAACACCACATCGCAAATGTTAGAGACCTGTTTTCTGTTTTGTGTGTCTGATAGAAAAAAGTATTAGGAGATGTGTTGGCATATTGCTGTCTTGGTCTTGGGGCTTTAGTCAAAATAAAAAGGCCAGAAATTGTTTATCGGTTTTTATTGTTTAACATGGGTTGTAGCCTTTCACAAGCTTCTCAGCTTGTTACACTAAAATGTTAAATGGCCTGTATTTATATAGCGCTTTACTTAGTCCCTAAGGACCCCAAAGCGCTTTACATATCCAGTCATCCACCCATTCACACACACATTCACTCACTGGTGATGGCAAGCTACATTGTAGCCACAGCCACCCTGGGGCGCGCTGACAGAGGCGAGGCTGCCGGACACTGGCGCCACCGGGCCCTCTGACCACCACCAGTAGGCAACGGATGAAGTGTCTTGCCCAAGGACGCAACGACCGAGACTGTCCGAGCCGGGGCTCGAACCGGCAACCTTCCGATTTGATCTGACCCTTTCATGGGAACGTGTGAGGGTTTTTTTTTTTTTGTTTGAACGCACTAAACAGTGAGTGCATATGAATCACAGCATAAGAAGCATCTACTAGGGATGACTCCGATGTTATGCTACATAAGAGACAATTTATACTGAAAACCAGTTTTAAGGCTGGTGTTTTTAGGCACTTTTGTTGCGAGCAGCCGGTGTCACACAAATCTCAATTTTGGTTTCAATTTTGTTAAGCTGAAATAAGAGCGAAAGAGTATACAGGTTTTCTGGTGTGAACCTGGTGAGAAGCAATTGCTAAAAAGCTACTGAGGTCTTAAGTTTAATATATATTTAAAAAAATGCAAATGATTCCACTTTGGCAGTGCGGAATAGCATTTTTAATACACCAAAAGGTGATTCCAAAAGAAGCCTGAAACCGGCAGGTGTCATCGTGTTGTGCATTGAGGGAACTAGACACATGGAGTAGGGCTGGGGCCATATCATACTGTTCACGGGTAAATACCGGTAAGATAATGTAGAGGCAACTATAAGAAAAAAAATATCGCCAATAGAATATAGGTAAAACGTGGCATGCGCAGTGCCTTTTGTTTTCATACGCACATGCAGAAAAAGCATGGGGGCGACAGAGAATGAGAAGGGTGAAGGCGGATCGTTGAAGAAACAGATTAATCAGAATTGGTTTGTAAAATGGGTCAATGTCAGTGGTGTGAACTGGTTTGGCACAACTTTTGGTAGAAGCATGCACGCGTGGCCGTTGTTATTACAGTGTTTTTCGGAAAATTAAGTCGCTCTTAAAATCCTTTGATTTTCTTGAAAAATTGACAGTGCCCCTTATAATCCGGTGCGCCTTATGTATGAATTCTGGTTGTGCTTACTGACCTCGAACCATAAAAAACAGCTGCTTGTTTTAAGGAAAATACATTGAGGGGTTTTTTGCACTAATAAAGTTGCGGAGTTTTAAAAAGTATTGTTGTCTCACATCATTATCAATTATCCGTCAGTTATATCGTTATCATAAATTTTTTTATATAGATTTTGATAAATATTTTTGGCCATATGTGCCCTGCCCTAACATGGAGAATGAAATAAGAAGGGGCAGACCAAACTATCTATAGCAGATGAACAGCGGATCTGAGAGACGGGCCCTCATTGGTCCATCTACTGTTTACTGAAGCCTCATTGAAAATGGTCCAGTGGAAGAATGTATGTGAGGAAGAATTCTTAAGGAAAATGTGTGGAGAAAGGCTGGGTATGCGCCACAGAACTGATTTAATTGTCAGAATTGACGGAACGCGCTTCTTTCTTTGAGCATGTCAGTGATACCCATGATCCTTTTACAGCACTGTCCTTGCGTGTAAAAGCATAAACACACTGTCCAGTCATGGATTGGCCTCCCCATACCTTGACATTATAAAACAGCGTGAAAATTTGACAGAAAACAAAAACAAACAAGGCAGACAGCGTCCAAGAAGAGCTTTGAAGTCCTGTTTGTACAATTCCATTTGTCTTATCTGCTTTTTCCATGTATGTTTGCACATATTCTGTGAATTTGTATTGTCTGGTTTGCCATTTCCATAGCACATTATTAAGAAACGAGGGGTGACTCAAGACTTTTGCACAAATTGTATGTCAGCACTCAGTGCTGGGTACAAAAACTAGGGAGAAATTAGCCCAGATGGCAGTGACAATAGCCTGAGAGCCAGATTTGTAAAAAACAAAAAAAACAAATAAATAAAAAATGGATACCTTTGTGGGAGTAGTGTGATTTCAAGCTTCACTGGTACGTACTCAGACTCAGTATGAGTTAGTTATGACAGTGGGTTTCCTTGTAGCACACATTCTAGTGTTCCTGTAAGTACTTTTCTTGTCTGGAATTAAGCACCCTGTGGAAGCACGAGTCCTCGTAGAGCATCTAAAGTATTGATGTTTTAAATAAATAACATTTTGACATTTCAGTTGTTGACGACTTCATCCTTAGCCCCAGACGCTCGAGGACCGGCGTTTGGAGTCTAAGTTGCCCCTCTTCCCGGCGTCTTGTATTGTGACAACTTAAGAAAAGAGTAATGGTAAAAGTGTAATGTTATATATAACGAAAAGAGCCTGAGAAATAGTGACTGTGGGGGGCCCAAAGCTGGTCCTAAGTGCTTGAAGGGAGCCTTTCGCACATCGCTGCACCTTGTTGAAGTAGGATACATGATGGATATGAGTGGGGTTTTTTGTTTTTTCTAAGGGCGTGGTGCGTCCTGATCGTGTCTTCAAGTATTTTTGAATATTTGTGGAGAAAACAGAACATGAAATGTATGTAAGAGTCAACTAGGACGTATGCTAACATTTGAGCCTCACTCTGGGGTCGTTTGATGGCCCTGGGTTTAGTGCCGGAGGTGGGTGAATGTCACAGATGAAAAAAGGGCAGAGAAGTAGCAAAGGGAATGAAAGGCTCTTGAGATGAAGATAGATTTGTTTTTACTAAAGACGCTTATATTTTTTTACACCAATATTTTTCGTAGAAACAGTGGCATCCTTAAGAATCAGCTTGATTTGTTTGGTACGC